>NC_055696.1:6602500-6862500 GCF_017639745.1 Melanotaenia boesemani
GGTGTTTTGAGAAAACTATGATAGCATTGAGATGATTAATCTTATTTTCATTTTCATGCTTAGTCTTGCCTCAAAGGATCTGCTTAGATAAGTACAGCTTTCTACAGTAGATGGGAAAAGCTTACAAGATTTTTATACAAAATGTTTTTATTGTATGTGTTTGGGTTTTTTTTTTCCAAATAAAAATTTGAATTTCTTTTTTTTTTTAATAACCACAACTTGTTTTATTTAATTTTACAGGATTTCTGTGTAAGCCAGCACAAGCTTAGGCTCCTGTTCACCAGCACTGTGACAGTCATCTTCCATCTTTATGACAGGTCGTGAAGGTGAACCAAAGAGTTTAAGAATACTGGGGCTGTCCGTTTTCTGTGGTAGGCAGTCAAAAACACAAATGCACCATTTGCAACAGCAGTAATGCATTGAAAGCTTGGATGTGAGTCAGACGAGGAACAAACAAGGTTGAGTGATGACGCACTGCCCTCCACCACACCTAGAAACTGCAGAGATGCTGGAAGATCGTATGAAGAAAGGTTGACTTTTGGATGATAAAGAAGGCAAAGTAAAGTTTACTCTCATCTTTCAATGTTGATAACAGGCCTGAGTTTCCACAGCAGTGTCTAATGTTCATCATCTGAGTTGGTGCATTGAAATACTCAGAATATACCAATGCAACTAAACATAAATGCTGGTGTGAATAATTGACTAATGTACCAGTGCAAATGTATAAGCACAACTATTAACTCTTAAAAGACTCAAAATAGGCCCATGTCTAATCAGAGCTATACTCTCATGCAAATAATTTTTAAATAAAGGGGGACTAACCATTATTATTCCCTTGAAGACTCTTTAAATATTGTTTTGTGCCACATTTTAGGAGTTTTAAATGTGTGTTGGGACAGGAAGTATGGGCTATGCCAGAATCAATGAGGATGAGCAGGTTGATGATGGAGATCAAACCTGTAGACTTAAAGGTACAGTGTGTAAGAATTACTGACATCTAGGGATAAAATGGGCATAGAAATGATTTCAAATGGCAGCAAAGTTGTGAATGGATGGTGGATGTCAGTGACCAAAATTCTTCCTGATATAAAAATGTTTTAATCAGAGGTGCAGCGATGACTGCACAACAGGTAACCTCTTCAAAATTATGTACATGTGTACTGTTTTCTTCCAGCTGCATTTTAAAGACACATTATGTAACTTTCCAACCTTAAAACTCTGAGAACTGCATTCTGGACTTCTAGGATGGCACAGAAACATCTATTATGTGCATTTCTGGAGCCATCGCTGCAGTGCAGCTTCACAAGGCTGAGAAACCGCAATATACAGCTTTTTCATCCAGGATGTTGTGTGACATTGCAGAGTTTCGCTTTACACGCTAGAAAACAGATATAAACATACAGGCAATGGCTGATTCAGCAAAGAAATGCAATAAGACATCAGAGAAAAAGAAATGAACAGAACAAATAATAAGATGAGAATCATGATAAGACTGTCTTTTACTGGCTGGAGAGAGCTCACAGTACAGGTAAGGTGCAAGATGGATGCCAAATTAGTTTATAGGGGGTGCATCATTGAGTAAATCTACATAAATTCCATAAGCTGTATCCCAGTTCAGGGTCTGCACACTTCAAAATGCAGATTCGTCGGCTACATATGTCATCGTGGTGCGCCAAGCACTGTCCCAATTTGGAGGAGCCTCCGAATCCACCCTACAAATCTGCACTCGTTTGGCCTCAAACGAAGGCTGCTGGTGATTCGTCCTTCGCGGCCTCTTTTCTCCCTGAATTCATTGCGCACAAGACGGTGGCAAAAGAGCAACTCAGAAGCTCAGAAGAGTAAGTTTTTTTTGTGTGCTTTTGTTTTACTACACTTTAGTAGAAATGTGACAAAACCAAGTACATTAAAAACATGTTTATTAAATGGTGGCATTAAAATTCTCTAATATTTGATATTTGTGGATTTTTAAGGGGTTAATGAAGTGTCTACCGGCTGGAAAACAATAGCCCGTCAGTTTTTTTAACATTATTACTCGGTCGGTGTTAACTTTCACTGAAACGTCCTATGATATGCTAACAGTTATTTCAGAGGTTTAAGTGATTCAACGTCCTATGTTGCTGCTATGGGAAATTCTCGTGGGCTAGGTAGGCTGTCCCATTTCTCGAATGTTAAGCAGACTTCGAAGTGTGCAGACTATAGAAGACACTGTAGCCTACGTAGTCTGCACACTCCGAAGTGTGCGGACACTGGATTGGGACACACCTACTGAGTTTTTTGTCCATTCAGTGACACCACAGTTAAATTAGTACAAATATGGCAGCTTCCATGTATGTGGACTCACAGCAAGTAGATATAAATGGGTAATTTCTAAGTGAATAAAAACATAACAGCTATGTAAGTAAAGAAATAAGAACCAATAGAAACAGTTTTTAATGATATATTACATTTTTCTGTCACTGACCTTTGATTTTATTGCACACCACACCTTTAAGACCTGCTCAAGTTTTCATGTCTGAAATAAAATAAGGCTCCTTTGTGTGCTTTACATGTCAGTGATATTACCATGGACTGTGGAATAACTTCCCATTTTATGTTGCACACACCTGTCTGACACACCGCTCAGAGCTACAACCTTTAAAATATCTGTTAAAAACGCATCTATTCTCTCTGCTCTTCCGCTGACCAAATGTGAGACATTAAATAGTTTTTAGTAATCTTAACTCTTCTGTGTTTTATGTTTGTTTTTGTTTTTTTGTTGTTGTTGTTGTTTTTTTGTTTGTTTTGTTTTTGTTTTGTTTTTTATTTTATTTTATTAGCTATTTTATGACTGCCGATGCTACTGTGAAGCACTTTGGTCAACTGTTGTTGTTTTTAAAGGTGCTATATAAATAAATTTGACATTGACATTGACATGGTACCTTGAATCTGCATTTTATCTAAAGATATAATGTAGTAAAACTTAAACTTGCACAAAGTAGCACCAACGGTGTGATGGATGAATGCTGCAACTTGAAAGATAAATACTCAAATGACAGCCCTTGCAACTTAATTAAAATAAAAACAAGACTCATGTTGGAAGTGACATGAAAAGGACAGGCCAGCAGAGTAATATGAGCATTTACACACTAAAGACACACACACATGCTGCTCCATTGATTTTGACAAACTGGAAAAGGAAGAGCCCGGCTTCTTTCTTTATTTATACTGTTCATGCTCATCTTGCCACAGAACATAGGCACATCATGATGACTCCATTATAAGATCACATACATGACACAACAATTTTCTCATTGGCCAACAACTGCCACACAACAACTAGTTGTGTTACATTTATTATAACAATAACAACAATGTGAGCAACCAGATAAAAGAGGGAAATTGGTAATCGTGTACTGGCAAAACATTTCCTTCACAATACACAAAAACCCTAAAGATTTCCACAACCACTATTTAACTACACAGGGGACAACTGCACACAGTATTTTCATCTGTAGTCAGAGAATCACAAACACGTCACACACTTTGATTATTTGACAATATCTAAGTGCATTAAATTGTGCTTCGGGCTCAGTGTGAACAGTTCACATTAAACACACCTAAACATGTGCTTTAAATGTTGCTTTCTTTTAATATATATATATATATATATATATATATATATATATATATACAATGAACATACACACAAGGACAGAGTGCAATACCTGCTGGCTGCATTGTAGACTAGTTAAACAATTTAAATGAGCAGGAGTATTTTTGTACACAATAGCAGGCAGAACCTCAACAGAACATTGACCCTTCGTCCTACACAACAAACAGCCGTCACTATGTCAAGCAAACACAGTCAGTTCAGGCTGTTGACAACACACAAAAAGGATTTAACATGCTCTTTTGCATTTTTTTGGCAAAGAAATCAAAATGTTTCTCTAAAATTAAAAACAACACATCCAAAGCTTTGTTTAAGGAGGCAAATCCCTGTGATTTTCAGTGACGGGTCACCGATGATATACAGTCATAGTTCCAAGTTGATTATTTTAAACTTTGTCAAAATCAATACAGCACAAAAGCACAACTCAACATCTGCCACTGATCACAATGAGGGTCTTATTTGAAATTCTTAGGGACTGTAGGAAAATGATCAGGTGAGAAAAGAGGGAAGATAGTTCATTTCTATCTACTGTGTAATATTAACAGCTCTATATAAATTCATCATCACATTTAATATTCGGTTAAATAGAAAAGGCAATGGAAGCACATTTTTCCATCAGTTTTTTTTGGTTGTTTTGTTTTTTAATTTGTTTTAACAATATTATACTTTATGAACAGCTTTTTTTTCTGTCTGAGCTTAAACATTTTTGTCTTTTTCTTTTCTCTCTAAACCTCAGAACAAACCATGATCTGCCAGAAAATTGTCTTAAAATCTGGTTTAACTTGTGGTGCTTTTTCTTTTAACCAATTAAGTCTGATGGATAACCTAGCCATAATGATGATCAGCTGACCTTTAAGGCAGAGTTCAGTCAAGACAATATTTTCATCTGATGAGACCATCACTGTGTTGTTTTACAGGAGTACAGAGTCAGACGTTTGTGCTACGATTTGGTCAAGACATGAAATACTACAAAATAACCTTCTAGTTAACATCCAGTGCCTATCTTTAATATCTGTGTTTATTTATCTCCAGTATGTTGTGTGTGGAATACAATTTTGGGTACCTACTGGTCAAAATCATAGACAAACAGGAGTTAGTCTTCTTGTCTGGACTTTGAGAGCTATTAATGATTTAGTATCAGCTTTCATTAGTTATAGGGGGCTTCTTCACTACAGAAACACAAATTGTGCTCTACAGACAGAGTTGGACATGATAACCATGCTCCTGTTTCAAGCAGAAAACCAATAGCATTTGCTCTTTCTGTGCTCACTGAGCATGCTAGTTTTTTATAGCAGTGCACCTTGATTTTTTTTAAAGTATTGAACAACATTTTTTGCAGGCAAACATCAAAACAAGACATTCACTGACTGATATTGGACACTACAATGTCTGTCACTGATTAATGAGACAGGGACCGACAGAAGTGCTAATAACCAGTTCATTACTGCAAGTATCACCACTTTTTATGTGTAGATCAGATATATTGAATATGAGAATGTAGCTGGGGAGGTTTCATATTAAATTTTATGTCAGAAATACAACTTGGCATAACCTCTGTACTTAATGTTTTGTTTGACAGGAAACTGATACCAGAATAGGCTAATTCCCAGGCTTGTAAGCAACAACATGGTGGAATGGCATTGTAATATATTATACAGATTGTACTGGACCACTGTTTCAGAACCTCTGTGTGAGATATTATGGTTGGTAAATGTGTGTTTCTGTAAAATTAAATGAAGCTATGCCCATTTTTGTAGCCTGACTAACAACCTCAGGGAAGATTAGCCTGTGGATCCAGATATTATTTTTCCATTGATGCCAGGTGGAACTGGAACCCATAAAAACCTGTGACCTCTGCAGTCAGTTGATGCAGGACTGAAACATTTTCAGATTGTAATCAAACACCAGATATCAGCAGAGGTTTGTGGGCTTTTTAACTAGTGTGAGTAATCTGCATTAAGTCTTGCCCAGGATGCCCTTTAGGGCTGCTCTGAAGAATCTACCCAAGAAAGTAAGTTGTTCTCTTTCTTAAAAAAATGGTTCCACCAGGACCAAATGAACCACAAATCCTACATGTAACCTTCTTGTGTTTGACCATGAGCAAAGGTGATGGTCACTCTAAAACTACTCATGAATTCCTGCAGTGGAATATTAATTTATGGTCCAGACAGCCAATATCATTAAGCTTAGCTTATTTTTCTATCAGTGTAGTGAAGCCTGAACCCAGCCTTAGAGGATTAATTTCATAATGACAAAAATTTGAATAGCCTAAACTTTAACTCCAATTATTCCTTGTTTTGTGAAGAAAATGTTGCATTTATTTAAGTTTCAGGGTATATGTACAATATAGTATTTATGTTTATAGTATCAATATTTTCTTTAGTGTATGCATGACAAACAGAATTACTATTTTTGTGCATTCATTACCTCAGAAGGAGCAATGCATATGCATTTTCCAAAAATTCTCTTTTCATCTGCCCAATAATTTTTATACAGTCCCTGATAACTTGAAACCTTTGAACAGAGGTGGTTGCAAACACAAGTATACAAACTACAACATAATAGAAGTACCAAATTTCTCTAACTTTTACCTGAAGTAAACCGTGTCCTACTTCTATACATCGAATACACAGATATAACCACATATGAATTTTACTCCACAGAGATGAATGATTCACAAAACAGTTCAGGGGTTTTAACCCCTGCAGGATTAATCATGACTCAAACTTAAACTCATTTGTTTGTAGCCAACATGTGTTTGACAGATTACATTTTATATGTTATAGACGTTTTTTGTCTAGCCATAGAGATTTATCACAACATTTCCCTCAACACAGGAGGGGGGTCATTACAGAGCCCACCAAAACTGAATCAAAAACAGCCATGCACAGTCCCTCAACATTGACTAACTCTTCTCAACAAGCTCTCTGCTCTGTTTTTTCCTTTTCCAAATGTTCATCTTCAAAGGGTGCATGCTTTGCCTCCAGACCCCTTCAGTTCTGACCTTCACGTTACAAGCAGGAGGGATTTTAAAACATTAAACAACACTGCACCCGTGGTTGCCTGTTGTTGCTAAAACTTGCATTTGTGCCTCTGCTTTCAGAGCACTATGCGAAAGAGCAGCCTGCATGCCTCCATGTAGGCATGTCACTGTAGCTACACCAGGCCAGTCTGCATGTGGACATGCAGAGGGTAGGGGTGGTAGACGAGCTGGGGCTGAGCCTGAGTGATGTAGAAGCTGTTGTAAATTGGCTCAGTCATGTACGGAGCTGGCTGATAGAAGCAGGTAACATTGGCCGTGTTTGGGATGGCATTCTGCTCGCCCAGCACCCTCAAAGCCAGGACTGTGATCATATTGAGCGTCTGTCTCCTCTCATGTCCCATCAAACACACCGTGCTTTCATCTATCACACGCCGAAGGGTCATCAAATAGTCGTACTTGCTTGTCTCCTCGTTACCAAGGAAATGGCACTGCAAGTAAGCCTCAATCTTCCGTTGCTGCTCACTTACATCAGGAAAGTCTATGAAGAAACGGGAGCACATGTACCGCTCCAAGGACTTGATCTCTGTCTCACAGGCTGGCCTGAAGTTCCTCACCAGCAGGTCGCTGTATTTTAGCAGGCCACCTCCTCTGATCTCCTCTGGGTTGTGGGTGGCAATGAGGCGGTGGCGAAGGTGGTCTATCGCCTGCTCAAAATCTCCATACATGCACTCAGCCTCAACAGTAATGATGGGCTCCCTTGCAGCCCCGATCCATGAGCTTGAGACAGTGTTTGGCATCTCAGGTCTGTGATCATCTACCTGAGTTTGTGAAGCTGTGTTTGTTCCACATGTGAGGCTTTGAGCCTCTGAATCAGGAGGCTTCTTTGAGTGTTTTGGTTTAACAGTTTGTTCTACAGTTTCACAAGAACCTGCTGCTTCCTGAGGTGTACTGACTGGAATGTATGTGGGAACTGTAGAGGCATCTACTCCCTCAAAGTTCTCTGACTTGGAACACGGCACATCTGAACCATGAATTTGACTGCCATCCAGCAGGGAAGGTTTCCGCTGAAGAGGCTTTGGTATTTCTATGGGTGGAAATAGCTGTGTTGTAAGATCTGATAAATCAGTCAGCAGAGACCATTTTTCAGGCTTGCTGATCAACTTCCGAGACATTTTTCTCTGTAATTTTGGTGAAGGACAATAGTCCGGTACAATGTCTTGTGAAGTGCTGCAAGTTTTTTTAGCTGGAGGAGGAAAGGAGAATTCAAGATGTGAATCTTGCAGGGTCGGGGTCTTGTCAGTCCTGTATGTTATTGTGTCTACTTCTAACCCTATACTCTCCTCGCAACGAGGTATTACTTTTGAAGCCGACTGTTCAGTATTTGTTACAGAGATAGGCTGGGAAACCTGAGACTCAGATAGTTCTTCATTACTTTCTTGGTTTAAACATAACTGTGTTGTGCATGGATCTCCTGCGCCTGGAAATAAAGGTTTTGGAGGTGCTAGTGAAGCAAAATCACTGTGAAATTGTTCTTTTTCTTCTCCACTTTCTTCACTCAGCTTAAACACCTCTGAGATGTCATCCTCTGGGTGAACATCTTCAGAGCCACGCTCTTCCTCCTGCTGTAAGGTCATTTCTCCAGGTTCTAACACCTGCAGCGCTTTATGCTTTCCATCTTCGTGTTCAACTTCTTCACGCGGAAGCTCTTTCTCGAGCACAGAAACAGTTTCATCCTGAGATGGAACTTCTGCTCCGGTTGCCATAGCTGAATCTTTCTCAGTATCTTCTTCAACATCTTGAGGTTTGTTTGGTTGTTCTTGCCCGTTGTTATCCTCCTTGTTGTCTCTTTTAGAGAAATTCCCAGCTTTCAATGCTAACACTCCTTTTTTCTTTTCAGTCTCCCAGTAAGACTCCAGCATACGATCTAGTATTATCTGGAAAGAGTCCACGCTGAACTCAAACTGTCTTCGAAGGGAACTTACAAATCTGAGCCCCACTGTTTTAGCTCTGTTGTTAGAAAGCAAGATGAGGCTCCATCTGTCATGCTCATTAAACACTTTCACCATCTTTTGCACATAAGCTTCCTTCATTGTAAGACAAGTGATCTTCCGTCTGTTAACCCCACATGGAAGGAGGTCTCGTAGGCTGCCCAGCACCACCTCCTTAATCACCTGAAAGTCCTCTTGCCTGGGCAACTCTACTCCAAAAATGATGTCTAAATCTCTGTAGCCTAGGCCGTTATCCCTCACCAGAATATGACTGGCAGTGGCTCCATTGAGGCGTATATCTTTGACCTGGATGTCTCTTTCTACCAGCCGATCCTTCACCACACGAATAATGTCTTTTGCCCTCACCTGCAGAGTAGGAAAATTTCCTCGTCCGTGGATTGGGATAACTTCGGTCAAGATTTTGTCGAGAGCCTGGACTTGTTCAAGGGTCAAGTTGTAGAACCTCTTCTCAGTTTGAAGCTCCATAGCCCTCACCTGTGAAACAGAGGTCTGACATTTGCATCACATGATGGCTAATTAAAGGTTGTCACTATGAAGAAGCCAGCTACTATGCCTCTAACCTTGCCTGTAGGCCCCAGAATAGCCCTTCCCACTGTACATTATCCTTTCATGTCTGTATAATGGGAATGAACATCTCTCTCTTTTTAATAATTTTCCCAACTTGAAAGTTTTCACCCATGTAAACTCAACTCTTTCCCCCGTTTCTGAAACGCCTCAAATGCAATCAAATAATTGAAGCTTTTTCCTTCAGAAAGCGCTCATCTTAATTCCTCTACAACTGCTTTATGCACAAATTGTTAATTAGCTAGTTTTTAAACTTAAGTTATATACATTTTCAAGCCACAAAGAAACATAATAGTTGAGAATTACAGTACACAGTCTATTAAAACATTACTTTATTTTCTTATGACCGGGAATCATCAGCTGTCTCTATCTTTGATCATACAAGATTGATAATAAGTTCTTGCTAAGTTGAATTTGTCCCACGGTCACTTGCCCATTAGCTAGTAGTCAGTGACTCAACAGTCTGTGATTGACCTGGTGACAGCTGCAGGGGAAAGTGGCTGAGAGCTCTATGAGAGACAATTTGGACTGTTCTTCTCATATTTTACCTTTGTAAGCTATCTGGAGAAACAACACTGAGTGCTGTGGTTATCAATTGAACTGAATTATATTAAATCTTAATTAGCTATACTGATATTTCTGGTCCTCTAATTTTGCTATATGTAAGAATTTGGAAAAACTCTTACATTTAAGGTAAAAGGGGGGATAAGTAACAAGAAAAAAAACATGCGTCAACATTCATGTACGCTGACTCACTCAGGACAGAGGCAATGTCTAATCTCTATCTGTGATCACAAATAGCACAGAGAAGGGCTTAGATGTATGTGTTTAACTGTGCATATGCAGAATATAAATAAGTAAATGGAACTAATTCCTGTTTTGCCATTAGTTACACTGCTTTAATGTACTAATCCTTGTAAGATTTGTTAAAAATCATGCAAATGTTTATTAAATTTAATGTTTGAGCTAAATTAATTCAAATTCTTAAAGCCTGATATTTGATGTACAGTACGCTGGTCTTAAAATTGTAACTAAATGAAACATATGCATAATTTGTATACATACAATGTTTAATCATTTTCATTTTCTTTCTACTATTTTAGAAAAATATACTTCTGCATTTACGTAAAATATACCCATTTTAACCAAAGCTTCACAACAAGGAATACTTATGACTACATATTTAATTTATTTCTTTTTCTTTTTTTATTAAATGAAAGCATTGTTTTTTTTTTTGTTTTTTTTATTATTATTATTGTGTCCTGTACGAAACTGCAAACAGTATCTGACCATTTTGTCAGTGCACTATACGTGAGGAGTCTTCTTTGCATCAGCAGTCCTTGTATTTTATGTGTCAGTATTTGGTGGTCGTCCGTGCAAATGTTGTCGGTCAGTGGCAGCAAATCGGGGGCACAAGGAAGCATGGCCCACAGCAGCCTCTAGTGAATCTCATGGGTTACATCAGCTCGGTCCTGCAGCAGGACTGCTCCTCTGCCACTTGGCTTCTTTATAGATAAGACTATATGAGTCATACAGCCGCTGAAAAAACATCACTCGTTGGCTGTCTTGGATTTTTTCCATCATGTGCGCAAAAACAACACAAAATGCACCACTGGACGTGGCATTGGGACTATGAAAGCCAGAAAATGTCCAGTCAGGCAATCTGGTTAATGGATTGTGGCATTGCAGACTATATTATTGAAAATATATAAAGTCGTGACTGGATATACACATACTGTTGGACGCTATTTTGATCTCTATTTTTTTCCAGAGGCCACTTTTGTACCTTTTACTTTGTCTGTTATTTGTTAATAATTTTCCAATTTTAAATTTCCTTTTACTAGGTAAACCTAAAGCTCAAGTTGGCAGTCACTATAAAATAACAGGATATTTGGTAAAAACAAAACAGAAAAATGCTGAAAGAAAACATATAAACAGAGGCATTAACTGCGTTTGCCACCTTCACACACAACAGCCGCACAATTTTAAAAACTCACCTGGTGAAAAGTAAAGCCAGGATAGAGACAAAACAGCAGAAAAAAATATAAATATATATTGGGGTATCCAACAGGTTTTTCCGACTCTGTTGGAAAGGTTGATGCTGAAGTTAACACGGATAGTTTCCTCTTAGCGCAAGAGCACTGTTTCCATGGTAATCAGGCGTCACAAAATTTACGGTAAATCACGACGCTCGGTCTCTCTTCAACTGACAAGTGATAACCACTCAAGTTTGAAACCAGCCACGCACCGTGGAGCCACCCAAAAGGCAGCTGTACAGTCTGGCAAAGTTTGCCTTTCTATTGGTGGAGCACACCGATATGTCAGGCTGAAGAACCGGCGTGCCACCGCACTGCCGAGCTGTTGCGGGGTGAACATCACATCAGACGGAGTGAGTCATCCTCTCTCCCCCCGCCGTGATCCACACCGTAAATCTAATCATCAATCAACCGGTTTCACCGCCCACCACTCCAGCTACACAACGTCACATCCACTTTTATCAAACTGTATTCACACCGTCTGCGTCAATTCGGTGTTTTCACGCGGAAACATTGACAGTGTTGTGTTTTAACGTTAGTTTTTTTCAGTCTTTTCATTCACATTTAGAAAGAAGGCGGAGACAGCTCGCTCGTGACGTTTGAATGGAATACCGACACCACGTGATGGTGACGTAGTTGATATTTTGGTAAGACATCAAGGAAGTGCGGAAGAAGGCGAAGACCGAAAGCCGAAGGGCTAAACTTTCACTGACAACTTTACTTTTATTTTACAAGGTTTTTCCTAACTGCTTTCGAAGACTTAACTGGGGACGTGTCGAGTTTTTGAAGGGCTGCTTCAAGATGCCGAGCATGGAAAGTATCCTTTGAAAAGAGGGGACATAATAGTAACAGTCATACATGGGCTAATAGGGCGAGCAATCCATGGTAGCGTCTTTCAGTCGATACCAATATGATTTGTGTGTGACAGATATCTAAAATATGCTTATATTTATCATATATAGACTCAAGGCTAATATGACGTTTTACGGAATAACTTCAAACATTTCCGACTCAATCCAGGCGTCGTTAAACGCAACATGGCTGCGCTGAAGGCCGCGGAAGCCTCCAAATAGCTGGGAAAAACAAGCGACACCCGGTAATTTACTACTGAACCGTGAAACTGAGGTGTTAGCAAAGACTTACATAAAAAATACAATAAAGACGCGAAGTGTTCAAGTTATCAAATTTGGTTACCGTTTGTTGTACACAGTCCCAGTATTGTTTCTCAGGTAGTAGCTACATAAACATATGCAAAATAGTGGGGAACGCCAAAAATACCTGTTACATAACATGTATTTAAAGCTACTAAGTCAAAACTACAGACATCGACTAATTTTAAATAGTAAAGTAACTGACATATGAATCAAATGTAAACTACAGTATACATTCATGAGGCTAGTTCTGAATGTATGTATGTGTTTTAAAATGTGTTTAAATGGGCTACAGAAATTGTGTTGTTTATATATGTGTACTAATATGACTGTATATAGTTTTATCTCATTTTTAAATAGTCAAACAAGTAAAATAAATATAAAAACCATCATAGAATGTAAAACATATTTCAGGTGAAAAATCAAGTTTATGAGTGTGCTCTTGTGAACAAAGTATGAAATTGACAATAACTTAAAATCTGTTTCACCCTTTGTCGCATATCAGCCAGTGAATAAATTAATGTAAATATATCCATAATAGGTAGGCATTTGGTTCTGCTTTAAATCAGCAGGTACACGGATGAATCAGATATTCTAGATGCAGTGTCTGGGCCCAGAAAAGCCCCCGGCTTTATGTACATCGTCTTTCTCTTCTTTCAAGTGTTCTTCAGTTTTGGTGAGGCACACTTGTCTGAATCTTTCATGCTTTATATTATCTGTGGAGTTTTTTAATTTGTGTCATTACATTTTTATTTTTAAATGAATGCTCAGTAGACAGGATGCACAGTAGATGTCCCTAAGCAAAGAAAGACAATCGCACAAGGCTGAATATGTGTTCAATTAAGTTAAACAATTTTTGTGTGTATTTTTGTTGTTGAAGTATATAAATAAGAACATGAAAAAAAGACATATATTTCCATGTAAGGTATTGATCTGATAGCAATACTTTTCCTGTTTTTAAATCTGTACAGCTCATTTTTAAAATATATTTGGGTTTTTAATGCAAGGCTGAGAATTGTTGTTGTGCAAATCAATGGTGTGATGTACTTTAATGGCATATAACCAATAGAGTAAACTCATTTTAATTTTTTTTTATCTTCACTGTTAAATAAACGGAGATGATATATCAGCACAACAGTACACAACCATGTTGTCATACAGTATTTCTCCCCAGCTACCCAGACATAAGTCGACAACCAGAACCAGAAAATAATGCTGCTTGTGTTTATTCTTCTTTAACTTAATATCTCAGAGAATCTCTTTAATTTAAAATTTGCCGCCAAAGAACTCCAAAGAAATTCAAAGAAATGTGACAAAGAAGAAAAATTAGAAAAGGCCAAAGTCAAGAAGGTAATTTCCTCCTGTGAATCCACTCAGAAAGCCAGCACTTAATGTTGCACTTAAGAATTTACTGAAATATTTTGTCATCTCTAGGCCATCCAGAAGGGGAATATGGAGGTAGCGAGGATCCACGCAGAGAATGCCATAAGACAGAAGAACCAGTCTGTGAACTTCCTGAGGATGAGTGCTCGGGTAGATGCAGTAGCAGCGAGGGTCCAGACGGCAGTCACCATGAATCAGGTGTGCACCATACTGGCTCACGACCTCAGTCAGAGGCTGAAGACTGACGTTCCTATCCTGCAACAGCTTTCTTATCACTGGTGTGCTGATTTGTCGTGCAGGTCACAAAATCTATGGCTGGAGTGGTGAAAGGCATGGATGCCACTCTGAAGAGTATGAATCTTGAAAAGGTAGAATACCTCACATGTGAAAGACCTTCTTAGTTAAATAACAATTAACCTAACTTAAATGATCAAACAACACTTTAATCCTTTTTTTTTTTAGATCTCAGCTCTCATGGACAAATTTGAACATCAGTTTGAGACTCTGGATGTTCAGACAGCCCAGATGGAGGACACCATGAGCAGCACGACAACTCTCACAACACCCCAGGTGTGTTTTTCTGCTTCCCTTTTTCTAGCTGACGGCAGCACCTTTTAAAGACTTTATGTATAAACATAATGTGTGATGTGTGTTTCAGAATCAAGTGGAATCATTGATGCATGAAATGGCTGATGAAGCTGGGTAAGCATTTACATTTCTGGCCTGTTACTTGTTTATTGAACAAATTAAATCACATAAATTAATTTGTATTCAGGCTGTGAATGCTGATAATATTTTGGACAGCTTTTTAAAGACAAGTACAAGATTTAAAATATTATGTGTGTTTTATGTAGTTTGGACCTGAACATGGAGCTTCCTCAAGGACAGACAGGATCAGTGGGTACCAGCGTGGCCTCTTCAGAACAGGTACTCTTGCTTTTTAGTCATATTTTTGTTACTCCCACAAGCATGCTGCTTTTAATAGGTTAGTACCAAGTGTTTCTTTCAGAGACTAAACAAAAAGAAACCAAAAGTCTTGTAATGAAGTATAATTTAAGAAATATTTACCCTGAGTTTTCTCTTATCTTTATTTTCCTCACTGATGTTTTTGTCTCTCTTTCATGCTCAAAGGATGAACTGTCTCAAAGGCTCGCCAAACTCAGAGATCAGATGTGAAGGATGACTGCAGCGGAGTGCAGAGTTTTACAACACCTCTACACTACCTTACTATTTCTCCCTCTTTATTTACATAATGTCTTTTTTTCTCCTTTGTATGTCTTATGTCTCTTTTGAACTGTATAGATGATGTTTTTCCTTGCAGGTAATGGCGGTTGTTGGCTTTATGTTTAAAATAGCATCACAGCAATTAAACATTTTCATTGGAAATATTTTATAAAGGAAAGGATTTGATGGTTGTGGAAAATGTATCTACATATCTACCACAAAAAAAGCTTATGATTTAACATCAGCGTCAGGTTTGTAAACTTATAAGATTAATAAATAATTAACATAAGTTATTACCCTGTACAGTTCAGGTGAAGAAACTCGAGGTTTTGAACAATTATAGTTTTTTTCCATACGTGTCTGCATGATTGTAGGCAACATTTATGCATTTTCTCTTTGGCTGTTCAAGATCTCCTTTCTTATTGGTGGACCGACTGCTTGTGTTGATTTATTATATTTTATTTGTGATCGATATTATAAGAGGGTGGTGGGCGGCTAGCTTTTTTATCACCTTCAGGATTTTCACTCATTTGGGAATAGGTTACTGGTTGGACATTAAACTGCAAGTAAACAATAAAATTTTATAATACTTATATTTCTTCTCTTTTTCATTAGAACAAGTATTTGGTTTTCAGTAATTCATGCTTGTTTTAAAAATTAATTGCACAGCAAAGTCACTGTTTTTGTTTGGGTGGGTGACATTAATTGCTTTATCGACCTGTCTATAAGAGCTTAAAGTGATGAATTGTCTCAATCATCTTTATAAAGGTGCCACTGTTTGTGGAAAATAAATACCAGCTAAGTATATCAGGTTCTCTGAATGAACACAAAGCAGTCTAACAATACAATAAAAACACAGGACTACAATTTATAGAAAGTATGTACCTCTCAACTCTTTTCCTTTGTTGTTACTGGAGGTCACAGCCCCCTCCCTAAAGGAAGTTACTCTAATATTCAGCCGCACTGTAAACAATCATCTAGTTACATCGGTATATTTGGATGGGAAATCATATCGGTGTGGAATAGTCTTTGTGTGTGCATGACATAGTAAAAGCCCTAGTGAAGAGTTTAGATTATAGGTGTGTTTTAATATTTTACTCATCTCTTTCTTGACAAGTGAAACACCATACTGCGTCATAAATGTAGACATGCCTTAATTTCTATTCATTGTCATGAAATGGTAACAATAGTTTCTACAAGTCTTCATTCTTCAGTGGAAAAAATACACATTAAAATCCATAACCGTCTTCGTGGATGGCTGGTTTTAACAGTAGCACTATTTTTAATCTCTTCATTTCTATTCACGTTTTTTCATATTTACCATAATGAATAACAGTGGATTCAAATTGAGGCAATTTTTGTGTCAGATAACCTTTACTTCCCTCTAGCGGCCATTGTTTGGAACAACCACCTCGTGTTACAAAAGAACTGTAGTGTGTATATTCAACTCATAGGTTCATATTGTGATTATTATAATCAAAAATCGTTCAGATAACTGTTTTTTAAATAATTAACATTAATAACTCATAATAAAAACAGACTGATTTTTAATAAAATGTCAGTTTGAATATAAGGTTAATGTTTTTTCCGACAATATAAACACAAACTGGTACCATATACAGGAATATTGAAACTATATAGTGAAAACCTTTAGGTTTGTTTAAGAAAAGTAATGTTTTGCGTTAATGAGAATAGTTTACAATATAGTCTGGTGATTTTCCCTCTGTACTGTCTTATTAGGCTTGAATTTAATGCAGCACACACTATTGCGACGCCCTTTTGAAATCTAAACTCTTGAAGTCAATGTATAATTTGATCGGCCTACACCTAAATATAAATATACGATGATTGTGTCCGTATAGGTGAGAACTACGTTGTATTCTGTTTATTTTTGTGTAGCAATAAAGCGAATAAGCAAAACGCGTCTGTGAGGCAAAACTCGGGGATTAAGGTCCTCGTGATCATCATGTGACTTTTCGCGTAAACAGGAAGCAGCTGATCTTCACTTCACTGTCTGCTTTCAAGTATGTGTACAGCTCTATTATCAAAAGCAAATTAAAACGTTTATATAAAGTTGACTGAATATAAGTAAACGTTCGACCCTTTGGGGGGTAAGTAATTAATCCGGTACAATTTTTAAACTTAGACAGTTTACCCGTTTAGTTGGGCCAAGCTAATCCTTTTAGCTTGGCTAGCATTAGCTAAACTGTTTACCCGAAGCAGAAAAACAGAGTTTAAGTAAACTTAGTAAGTGGTTTGTGTACTCTTCTCTGTGTGGTAAGATTTTACTGGCTAAATATATTTGAGTTGTTCGTAATTTAACAGTTTAATCATATCCACCACAATTACATTGGATTGTTTTTTCAGTAGAGCTAAGTTAACAGCTAGGTGAAACTATTCCGCAGGAGAGCTGCAGCAGACACAGACCGAAGTTATCTGATCTGCTGCCCAGAGAAATATTCAGCATCGTCTCTGCTGAGGGGGATGTCGAGCACAGCCATGAAGAAAAAGGTAAAGCAACAAACAACCACTGATTACCAGTTGCATCACTGCAGTGAAGTATAGTTAGATTTTTGAGTTGGTGGGTCAACCAAAATGTACTACTACTTAATTTAAACATCATATTAGCTGACCAAAGTGTTGTACAATAAAATAAAAAAGGTGGAAATAAATGATCAAACAGAACAATGAAACAGCTATTGATTGCATAATCTACTTACTTATTTGTTTTCTTTTAGGTGCTATTGATGGGGAAAAGTGGGTCTGGAAAGACCAGCATGAGATCTATTATCTTTGCCAATTACATTGCTCGAGACACACGTCGCCTTGGAGCTACAAGTAAGCATGAACATGAAGTTGAATTATTAAAACTCAGTGTTTCCTTGAATGCATCTAAAATGTTCTCACTCTCTGTTCAATGTAGTTGATGTGGAACACTCCCATGTTCGGTTTCTTGGCAATCTGGTTCTAAACCTTTGGGACTGTGGAGGGTAAAGCTAATTTTTTATCATCATTCACTTTTTTTTTGTTTATGCACCATCTTTGACAGACCTTTTATGTTCATCAATACTCTGCTTTTTATTTAACTAGACAGGACACCTTCATGGAGAATTACTTCACCAGCCAAAGGGACAACATTTTCAGAAATGTTGAGGTTCTTATTTATGTATTTGACGTTGAGAGCCGTGAACTGGAAAAAGACATGCACTATTACCAGTCATGTCTGGAAGCCATCCTGCAGAACTCCCCCGATGCCAAAGTGTTCTGTCTTGTGCACAAAATGGACCTGGTTCAGGAAGACCAGAGAGATTTGGTGAGTGTTAAGTGATATATTTATCACATTGTGTCCATCTTAAATAAAATTGGGGTGTCTGAAAAGAACTCATTAGGTGAGTTGTTATAAAATGGCTTACACTGTTATGTCACCAGGACCAGTTCAGAGTACAAACATCCAGCATTCCCATCTTTATCTCAACCAGTAACTTCAAATCATGCTGTTCCAATTTTGTGATGTATAATTAATGTTCCAAATTTGTGTTTATATGGTAACACAAGGCTGTTCAATCAATTTCAGCTCCTGGGGTTTTTTTTTTGTTTGTGTGTGTTTGTGTAAATGTGTGATATGGCAAGAGTTCATTTAATCTGAGTGATTTGTACCAAATCAGTTTAAAGTTGCAATTAAGTGCCGCTTTATTTGATTAAAAAGAATATGCAGACTTAAGGTTTCAACTTTAAAAAATGAGAAATGGTCAAGATGTGGATGGGAAAGGTGACGATAGGGAAATTAGGCAGTATCTTCACCAAAAAAAAAAAAAAAAAATCGGACAGAAATCACGTCTGATGACCTGCTAGAAATGTATGCATGTTTTTCTCTGCTGACCTTTGCGACACATTTACATGTGTTACAGGTGAACAGAGAAAGAAAACTAATAAAACTTATGAAGTCTTTTCCTGCTTCTTTTCTGTCTTTACAGATCTTTAAGGAGCGTGAAGAAGATCTGAAAAGACTGTCCAGACCTTTGGCTTGCACATGTTTCAGGACATCGATCTGGGATGAAACCCTGTATAAGGTTGTGAATCTGACTGGCAGTGCTGGAAAATGATAGCTGGCATGTTGATGTTGGAAAAAAATCATGATAAAATATCTTTACAGGCCTGGTCAAGCATAGTGTATCAGCTCATCCCAAATGTCCAGCAGCTAGAAACAAACCTGAGAAATTTTGCACAGATCATAGAAGCAGATGAAGTTCTTCTGTTTGAGAGAGCTACCTTCCTGGTAAAAGCCACCTCTTCCTCTGCCACATTCGGTCCTTAAAATATGGATCTAGTGACTTCAAATCTTTGTTTTTGTTGTTTTTGTGTGATGTGTAAATGCAGGTGATCTCCCACTATCAGTGCAAAGAGCAGCGTGACGCTCACAGGTTTGAGAAGATCAGTAACATTATCAAACAGTTCAAACTCAGCTGTAGGTAAGTTAGATCTGAAAAAAAATCATTAGTTGTTTTCCACAAACCATCTGCTGAATGTATTTATTGTTTTATTCCAGTAAACTAGCAGCCTCTTTCCAGAGCATGGAGGTGAGGAACTCCAACTTTGCGGCCTTCATTGATGTCTTCACCTCTAACACATATGTTATGGTCATCATGTCAGACCCTTCCATTCGTAAGTAGTGAAGATAGCACTCCTTCACAGCTGAATGATTACAATAATAATATTAATAATGATGATGTCTGTTTTTTCCAGCATCTGCAGCCACTCTCATCAATATCCGTAATGCTAGGAAACACTTTGAGAAGTTGGAGCGGGTGGATGGACCAAAGCACAGCCTGCACATGCGAATGCGTTAGCCTATGCGCTATTCCCAGTGGATACTCTTAGCCAATCAATCCACAGAGCGCAGACAGCACGTTGCAGTCTCACAGCTCATATAATATATGAAAAGCCCTACACTGTTTCTGCAATATCCTCACATTCAATCACAGTCATTATGGGAGAAATCATATTTCTACAGCGATCTAAAGTATTGTGAAGAGTGATGCATCCTGTTACAATATTTGTCCTGGCTGACACATTAGAGAGAAAATAAGGTTGTGCTTACTTTAGATGGGGCTGCCTTTGCTGTCACACTTTATTTCCCACATTATTGGGTTATTAGTTCTACATAATAAGCAGCGCACTGAATGATTTTTAAAGTGCGGTTTATAAGCTGTGTAAAACAATATAGTGCTATTCAAAAGCAAATTAAGTGTGTTGTGTTTTTATTCTCCCTTTTAACACATAATGAACATCGACGCTGTGAACAGGCATGGTGTTGTGTTTCTGTTTCTTCATTTTCGTCATTTTATTCACAGTAGTGCCAGTGTACGCAGGGCTCACTTGATGCTGCGACAGTTGTCCTGCACTTGTGACACATGTCGCTTCTGTTGAGTGAGTGGACAGCAGTGAATGAGCAGATGGAGCAGCATGTTACTAGAATAGTTCATGTCTGGCTTTAACATGATGATGAACAGCTGCATGGGGTGTAATTTGAGCTTTAATTGCCCTATTAATGTTTAATTAGCACGTGCATACCTCATGAAAAATGCACTTCTTCTTTATTATGTTATTTCAACAGTTTATCCCTTGTATCAGATCAGGGTGTTCAGATGTAGTACCCTTTTTAACAATAGAAGAGCAACAAAACACCCTTAAGTGTGTGTCAGTTTGTCACTCAGTTCATGTTTTCACTTAGGTTTGAAGTGTAAAGAGGAGCTCACAGGAAAGTTCAAATGAGACTTTGACTGAGAGCCTTTATAAAGTGTGGTTAGTTAGTCCTGGTCTCTGGATCCTGGCTAATGCAGAAGATAAATTCTTTTAAGTTCTTAAGATGAAATCATAATGCTTGCATGTTGACAGTCATTTGTATGACAACTGCACAACCACCAGCTGTTGATGACGGCCTTTAATGGGAATGCTTGTTGAAGATAATGTATTCAACACTTGTCTCTAGATTCAGCAGTCACACCTGACAGTAGAAGAGTTTTGGCTGCTGACAGCCACCGTCCATTTGCAAATATGCTTGGCGTTTGCAGTAACTGTTATGGTAATCTTTACCACTAGATGTCAGTAATTCTCACACTGTACCTTTATTCATTACATTGCAAATAATATTTAACAGATGCAGTCAAACTGGAATCTGAAAGAAAATATTCATAACTGTTAAGATTTCCTGAAAATCTGATCAAAACTTAATGTTTCACTCAAGCGGCAACCTCCGCCTGTAAAATGTGAAGCCTATGCGGAAGTGCAAAAAAATTGCAGTCTGCAACATGTTTAAAGCCTGGTACAAAAATCCATTTTAGGATTAATACGTCAAGTTTACCTTCATGACAACTGTGAGGGGGGTGAATTTTTTTCTAACTTGGATGTTATTTACTCTTGAAATTTGGCATAATTAGGGGCGCATTCTTTTGATTGACAGGTATCCAATATATATACATATATATATATATATCATTTGTACACCCCTTTTCCTGGTCAGTGCCCCTGCACCACATGCCAACTACTTTATTAGAGAGGAGAGCACTCCTGATTTGTATCTCAGAACCATGCTTATAATTTATCTCCTTACATTAATGGATCCTAAATGACCAGACCTGTCTCTCCAACATTTGCAGAGCACCGGTGATTTAGTGAGGACATCCCCGTGACAGTGACATGGATCTGATTGACAGGAGGCTGATAAATGGTGCTTACATAACTTTAGCTAGCGCTTCCAAGAACGTTTTTTAATGCGGGACAAGTGTGGGTGTTGAACCCTCTCACCAGTAAAGTGTGGGTGTTAAAGCATCCTCATTTGATGCCCCCAAATCCATGCATAGAGCTAGTTAACTCACTTTTTCCATCTTGCCTCTAGACACCTTTTGTCTCGCCGTTGTAAATGACCGATGCTGCGCATGCGTGATGCGCATGCGCATGCGTTAAAGGCCTTAAAATTTTAACGCATAAATTAGTTGTTATATATATATATATACGTCTTTGCGTTTGTGTCCTTTCGTTCAAATTCACAGTTCACTCAAATTTCGCCCATGCCTTTCTGTTAAGGTTATATCTGTTGCAAGACTGTTATTCTATGCTGTTAGATAACTGTTATATTCATGTGCTGCAGACAAGATATAGGTAATATTTCAAGCTTTGATTGCCATTTGTTTATCATGTGATCACGCAGCCTTTTTACATGCAGTAGGTGTGTGTGACACTTGTTACCATTCACCCCTTTAGGGGCTGCAAGAGATGGTGTCTCCCACCTCTTTACTACAGTCAGCTCTACTGCAGAGGCATTGTTCTAGCGGCCCTTATCTACACTGTTCATGTGGTTCAGTTGTATCCTGGAATGCAGAGGCTGAAAAACTAGAAAATCCCCAGCCTATTCTTTGGAGAATAAATTTGCACAAAAATAAACAGGAGTTCCTCAGTACAAGTGCTTAATAATTTTATAACCTGGTTTCCAAAAATAAATAAATAAATAAAAAACAGGTATGGGGGGGGGGTGTTGTAAAATATAAGTCAGAACAGAATGCAAGGTATATTTAATTGAAATAGCACATACAACATTTCAAATGTTAGAATAGAGAAAGATGGTTCCTACCATGGAGATTTGTTTCAAACTCTTTAATTAAAAAAACTAAAACTGGACTAGGGAAGACAAAGTCAAAACATGTAGATAATCATCGCGTTTGATGCATATATAACTTGGAAAATGAGGACACTGGAAAATAATTGTGTGTGTGAAATCAACAAACCACCCTCCACAATCTCTCCTTGGACCTTTTTCCCCCAGGAGGAGCAGCAGGAGACGGTGTGTACAGAACCAGAGTCTAATATATGACATGTAAAGGGAACTGAATCCCCCTGCTGATGCAAGCAAACAATGTTTACAGCCAACTAAAAAACTGTGACATGCATCATTTTCAGCGCACCTTTTAGTCTAATATAGGTCCCTATATTGAATTTTAAAAGTGTAATTTAAACAGTATTTGCAGGTTTATTTTCAATGTAATTTTTTTTTATAATTAATATATAACTGACTTCAGCTACAGTAAAAGGAGACATTTTAGAGCCACCCTTTAAACACAGTCAACTCCCTGCTTTTGGCACACACAAGAACTCAAATATGGGATGCTATAGCAGTGTTTTCCACTTTGTTTTATAATTACTGGCATGCAGATATGTCTTTACACTCAGCAAAACTGAAGATGTAATAAGATTTTCTTTTACTCTTATTGGTTCAATGTATTTCAGGAAATACGGACATAAAGTTTTAAGGTGGAACAGTCTGTGTCTTTTATCTTGGACTGTCTTTGTCCTATGTTTGCACATCATTTTAATGTGATGATCCTTCTATACAGGCAGCAGGCCCTGGGTAACTTTAATCAGCCATCTCTGCACTTGCATCCACATCATCATTTGTCTCTGCCCCGCAGTCCATTTGATTCAGCTGCCGCTCTAACAGAGTCATTCGCTGTTTTACCCTCTGCTGAGTGTGGTTGTATTCACTGAGCAGACGGGCAAAACGAGTCTGAAGGGTGTCCAGAGAGGACTCTAGCCTCTCTACTTTTTCCTCTGTGTCCTCTTTCTGCAACCCACCACTCTCTGCATTCTCATCCAGAAGACCCTCCTTCTTCAGGATCTCCCGGCCCCTCTCTTCTAGCACTGTCTTAGCATTTGGATACTCTGTCACTGCCTCCATTAAGTCATCCTTAGAGAGGCAGAAGAGGTCAGAGTAACCCAAGCTGCGAATGTTGGCTGTCCGACGATTTCCCATTTTACTACCTTTAATATTCAAAATGCTGATTTCCCCAAAGCAGCTACCAGCAGTGAGGAGAGCATACTGTGTGACCCCATCATCGGCCACTACGGCCAGCTTCCCCTCTTTAATAATATACATTTCTTTACCAATGTCTCCTTTCCTGCAGATGTAGTCTCCTGGACTAAAGACCCGTGGTCGCAGTTTGAGGACAAGCTCCACTAGCAGTCCCGCCTCACAGTCTTGAAAAATGCGTACTTTCTTGAGGGTTTCCAGATGTACATTAATAGCAATCTCAGCCCGCAGTTTATTTGGCAGGTTCTTTAGCACTTCCTGCTCATCTACTGCTTTTTTGTTGGTCCAGAGGTAGTCAAACCATTTAATGACACGTGTCTCCAGTTCTTTGCTGACTTTGCGGAAGTGCATGTAGTGCTTTATGGCATCTATTTGAGCTTGAAACTCAGCACGGGTGGCATTCATGTTGGCAATCATGGATCCAACATTTCCCACAATAGTTGCGAAGATCAAAACCCCAACTAGAAAGTCAAAGGCCACAAATAGGTACTCTTCTTCTCGCACAGGTGGAGGCATCTCTCCAATGGTAGTAAGAATCAGAGTTGACCAGTACAGACAGTAGAAATAACTCTGAGTCAAAGAGGAGTACTCAGGTTGGGAGGTGTTTGGAAACACCCATGTATCTGAGCCAAATCCCAAAGATTTAGATATAGCATAGTAGATGCAGGCGTTCCAGTGAATAATGACCAGGATGTACAGCACCAAGTTGGAGATACGGAAGATGTTTGGATAGTTGGTGCGCGTCTCTGTTCGGTCAAAGAATTCAAACATGCGTGAGAAACGCAGTAGACGGTTAAATCTGAGTTGTGGTGTATGGATACCGGTGGAGATGTACGCCAGGTCAGTGGGCAGGATGGACACTACATCCAGCTTAAACTGCATTGTTCGAACGTAGCTGTCTCTTAGCTTGGCATGGTCCTTCACCAGCAGACCTTGTTCCAGGAAACCTAAGACAATTGAAACAAAGCAAATTCAGATAAACAGAACTCTATTTTTGGTTTTCTAGCTCTGTAAATGAGTTAATATGAGATAAATGGTGGATATTGTGAAAGATATGAAAGGCTGGAATCTTGCAGTTCTTCAAACTGTCTCCTTGAGCCCAAGGTAGAGACGTTTAGGCAATTTTGGCCACATGTTAAGGCTTGAACTTGGTCCAAAACTGGCCTATGTTAAGGCTTCAGAAGCATGTGGAAAAACCATAGACAGCCACGTCAGCCTGACGCCTCCTCATGGTGAACTCCAGACTGCTGTGGGATGGCATCCCATCCTTCAACCAGCATTTGTCAAGTCAGCCAGTATGATTGTATTGGTCACTCTTGCATGAACCGGACACACAAGCTGATCCCACAAGGTTTTAATAGTGTTGAAGGACTTCAGGCAGGCCATTTAATCCTCTCCACTCCCAAATTCTGGAGGCGCTCTCTGTGATAAAGCTTGCTTTGTGGGAGAGAGGGTTGTCATCTTGGAGGAAAGAATTTGATTCCAGTCTGTAGAGGTATGGGATTGCCACAGTGTGGTGGTGTGGTTTTCGCTCAGCTGTCTGGGGGAGGTTGTGGTTCAGGGAGCAGCAGCAGGTGAGACAGACTTGCACAGCTGCACCTCATCAGTAATCACCATCTTTCTCTGCAGTAATGTGCTGAGGCTCACTAAGAGGAGGAACAGCAACCAGAGCGGCAGCTAATGCTGGCTGTCATATAACATTAAACCACAAAAATAAATTGTCTAAACTAAGGCTACTCAAGTCAGTCCTATGAGAGCTGCAGTCCTGCAGGTTTTCAATGTGCCCCTGCTCCAAAACACCTGACTCAAGTCAAATGGATCCAACAGCCTACAAAGTTCTGCACAATGACCCATTAATTTGAGTCATGCGTGTTGGAGCAAGGAAACATAAAAACCTGCAGGACTGCGGCCCTCGTGGAACCAAACTGAGTAGCCCTGGTCTAAGCATCACCTGTATGCTACTGCTGTTGCCACAAGTAATCATGAGGGTGGTAAAGCTGCTACACACTGGTTGCCGGATCTCATCTTGATAGCTCTCTGCATTGAGAAGGCCTCCATTGATGACGTTTTTCCAGTGAGCGAGATTCAGCTCCACCTCATCGTATTGCCACCAAACAAAAGCTGTTATCCTGCAGCAATCAGCATAGTTTTCTCCGTGTCTTCTCCACACTTTGACCCTATGATTCAACTGACTGCAGTGGCAAGGTCCATGCTTAAAGGTGCTGCCACTCAGGAACCAATCAGGTGCTTGATTGTCAAGCTCAAAACAAGACTCAGTAGCAGAAAAAGAAGATTTGGCAAATTTTTCAATGGTACAACCCACATACTCAACCCAGCTGCTCCTCCCACAGATGCATTTTCCATAAAAATGTAAGGAAATAAACCGGCACTCCTACTAAATAAGATTGCATTGTTACAACAAAGACATAATTGAGCAAAAACAAATTTCCCTACTGTTTGTGCTAACTTTACAGACTAGTGTCTCAGACAGAAATATAAGGAGGAATATTAGGCTTAGCTTTGTCATGGTAGAATGAATAATCTAGTAGATTAAGAACTTTATGGTGGAATGAAACTAAATGTCAGAACAGCAGCAACTTCTCAGCACCGATTTTATTTTTACATTTCATCTGTGCTTCTTTTTTCTTTATCAAATTTGGTCATTTTTTCCTTTTATTATGATGAAATCTGATGTTTTTGTCTTCTCCTGGGTTAATCTAACTTTTAACCAAACGGAATTATACCCAGACAGCAGACTGCCTGCTCTTTTAAATTTTATAGGGCTGCATGTAAGTCCACCTGTGTTGGGTGAATTGTCAAAATACTTTTTTCTGGATGGGACAAAACAGGCTACTGACATGCTACTATAAATGATACCCAAGTTGTAATATGAGTCAATAAGGATGACTGCTATAAAAGCCTTACACAACAAGTTTACATCTAGCAACATGCCTGGAGTGTCAATGAACATCTTTCATTTTCATAGTGTCAGCATCTTTAGACTCCATTAACAATTTAAAATGTTGAATCGGCATCATGTCTGCGATCTCACTCTGATATAATACCAATTGATTGGATAATGGGATGAAAGAGACAATTGTAATTATAACAGTTTTAACCATGATTTAGATCTTTTTTTACAAATAAAGCCAAGCCATCATAATAATGGTAATTTTTGCATCGTCGCTGCATTTACCTGTTCGAAGTCTAACACAACTGTCCATTATGTACACAGTGTCAGAGAGATAGTCCAGCACCAGCCAGCAGATGTAATTGCTCACCTGTAGCTCGTCAAAGCATGCCCTGAGAATTCAAAAGAAAATAACAAACAAAATGATTTAGTGCCCCAATCAAAACGGTGGACAGTATAGTCTCCCACTACATTAATCATTCATCTATTGAGGCGGTAAAGCCCGGACAGATTGTGGGATTATTATTACCTTGCAACAACAAGGCACCAGTTGTAGAGCACCGCCATGGCGATAACAAATAACCAGTGGTAGTAGGCGTTATCTGATGGGGAAACCACAAACAAATCCCACCTTTTCCTGAAACTATGAGAAGATTGCAAACAGACAAAACAGAACTTTTAGTATAATTTATGGCATAGACGGGCAAACGCAGTAGACAGCAATAGATATCTTTTTTTTTTGTTTGTTTGTATTCAGGCTTTGTTCCACATAAATTACAGTAATCACTTAATGCTGTCTCCAAACTAATGATATATTTAAGTCATAAAGATAAACTTGCTATAATTTAGTGTGGAATAGAGATACCCTTGACCCTATTAGTACTTAGTCACAAAGGTAGTGTTTATATTGAGGTCTTGTACTGGCGTATGTCAAAGTCCATGGTAATTTTTAAGGACTGCTGCCCTGAATACCTAAATATCCCTTTGGCATTGTTGCCATTGGCATCTTGTTGTGTATTGCTGTTGCGACTGGGGGCCGTTTGCAGCTCAGGGCCACGAAAGCGCTCCAGGAAAGAGTCTGGTCGCTCCTCCTCCTCCAGCAGACTCCTGTGGGCCCACTCTCTCAGTCTCACTATAAGGTTCACAAGCCTGACACACACACAAGAAACATAAAACCTCTTTCAAATTAGTGTAAAATTCATATTATATCTCAGCTGGAAAAAAACTGTCATTGATCTGCATCACCAAGAAGCAGCCATACTGAGATTATCCAGCGCAAACTAAAAGGAAAAAAAACGCATGGCCTGGAAACAAAGCTAGAAATATCCTCTATTTGATCAGCTTTTAAAAGTTAGATCATGTTTAACTTAAACAATAAGTTGTCAATCTTATTTGATCTATAAAAATAATAGCTCAAAAATGCCTCAGCTGCTTAAATCATTCTAAAGGAGCCTGACATACCATTGCTGAGTTCTCACAGTTTTACCTTGAGACAACTCCACTTCTTTGAAAAGAATTTCTTGAATTGCCTCCATGAGGGTCAAGAGCAGCAACTCTTTGTAGCTCTGAGGATGTGTCATCCCAGACCGATGGCACCCTGGGATGGGAAAGTAAAAACCCACCTGAGCATCACAATTCTAAGCTTTCACTTTTGTTATCTTCAAGATGCTCTTGTTACCTGCTAAGAATACTCTCGGCTCTCTCAATCTCCTCCTCCAAGGTGGTCTTTACTGACAAGTTGTGGGGTGACCGGTCTCTTTCTGCCACCTGGCCTGTCATTCTGTAATCTGACAATGTGGACAAGCAAGAATATTATACTCTGACCTGCAGCCATTTAACCTTTAACCCATGTTGTGGCTGGGAGTGGTGGGCATGTTCTCCTGCAGCAGCACTGCAGGAGAGAAAATTGTTTATGGGGAATGAATCAAATTTTAGTCTGGGGAAAGGGGACCACTGGGAAATGTCTGCCACAGTCCCTAACCATCATACAGTAAGGTTGTTTCCATGGCGCACATTGCAATTAGAAAACACACTAAGCAATTTAAGTGACTATTCCTCATCACTTCAATTTTTATTTTAAAAATTCCCATCAAGTTTTTATTCATAGTTTTTCTTATGCATGTGTGTGTTAGTGTGGTGGACGGTTCATCTATATCTATATTTTGTTTTCAAGAATCCACATAGTCTTATAATCTTTAAATTGGGTTTAAGTTGCACAGGATGTTTAAGGGTCATTTACTGCTTTTTTTTTTACTGCTACTGACAGTAGGTCTTTTATGGAGTGATGATTCCTCCCCAGAAAGTTGACTGAAAACAGAAAAAAAATTTAACCAACATCCAAAGCAGAGCTTTGGAAAGTCCTTTGAGAAGCCTGGAGAACTTGACCTGTAGACCACTTAAAGAAATAACAAGAAATCTTGTCTAAAAGGGTCCAGACCCTGGTGAAGAATAAAGGTAATCCAACTCAATATCCACTTTTAAGTTCATTAGAATTGTTCAAAATTTGTTTCAACATTATATACTTAATTTTCTTTTATGTTTGCATGTTGCTGCACCTATTTCTGGTTCTCCTGGCAATACATAAAAGAATGAGATGCAGTTTAAGGGTTTTGCACAGCACTTCAGTAATAAACTACATAATATAATAGTACAGAAGCGTAGAGATGTCACCCAAATAAAAAAAAGGACCTTTCTACTTTATAACATGATAGTTTATTGTAAAAACATGAAAGTATCCTGTTAAAACATGATAAGTTTAATTGTAAGAACATGAAAAGTACTGTATGCAGATTGTGCTGTTGTACACACAGGAATTTGGGATAGTTATGAGCAACACGGTGCGTCACCTGCCTACTCTCAGTGCACACGTGTCTGCGTTGCCATAGAGTGTGTATGCTGCTTTTGGTTAGTAACATCTACCAGTGATTACGCCTATGGCTGTCTTCTTAAAACTAAAATTAAAATTATATGGGATATATGCACCGCTGGGACTGGGACTAAGTTGTTAACACAAATATGTTCCTGTCTGCTTTCCCATCATTTTTATTAGGGTGGCAGCTCTATGCTTCCATATATTTGTAATAGCATTTCAATCATATATTTGCTAAAGCAACTGGATATTAGTAAATACTTATTTTAGATTCATTTTCATAAGTTTAAAACTATAATTGTCTATTTTTTTTGCCAAATTGACCATAGGTATACAACATTTAGGCAAGTTTAGCACATTTGATGTACCAGACAATTCAAAGTGCTTCACATAAAACATTAAAAGCATTACAGCAAGGTGCAGAGTAGAATTAAAAAGTATGTTAAAAACAAAATTTAAAAAGAAATAAAAAAAACTGAATAAAGACAGAAAAGCTAATATAGAATAAGATAAAATACAATAAATAAAAGTTACAATGTGAAGAATTAACAGTTGTTTTGATAAAATGCAGCAGCAAATAGAAAAGTATTTAATCTTGATTTGAAACAGCCGAGAGTTTCAGCAGACCTGCAGTTTTCTGGAAGTTTGTTCCACATGTGAGGAGCATAAAAGCTGAACGCTGCCTCTCCACGTTTAGTTCTGACTCAGGGAACAGAAAGTAGACCTGATCCTGATGACCTGAGGGATCTGGTTGGTCCATAACAAACCAGAAGATACTGAATGTATCCAGTGCTTACAAACTAAGAGCAGGATTTTGAAGCCAATTCTTTGACAAGCGTGGTCTTTATGTAGCCTTGATCAATTACACCTCTCCAATGATTCATGATAAAATTGTAAATCTATAATTAACTCCCGTTTATCAAAAACCAGCCACACTACCACCCTGCAGGACACACAGATGACGAGATGTTTAGACAACTGTTACCTGCGTGTGACTAATTGGTGGATCATTAACGAAAACACACGCCTGAAGCTCTCCAGCTCAGTGAGCCAATCAGCTGCTCTCCCTCAGGAGCTGCATCACTTAGGAAACCTGGATGCTGAGTGAGAGCAATGAGTGTATGCATGGATCATTACATCACTATAGGAGCTCGGTAAACATATTAAAAGGTGATCATTCAGTCTTAAAATGACTCAACTGCAAAGAGATAGTTGTGCAAAGTTGATTATTAAAGTTGTATATTTAGGATAAAACTGTTTCTTTCTCCTGCACTTGCAAATATTACTTCACATTCATTCATACATTATGTAACAGAGCACTAACCCCCTTTTTTATGAACAGCTAATATATCTGTAAATGTAAATGTTAGACATTTAAAAATTAGAGGACAAGCTTCATTATTACCTGTGTTTAAAAAGAAAGGAATGGAAAAATAAACCCATCTTTCTTCTTACCTTTAGTTTCCTTCAATTACTGCAATGAAATCTTTACGATGACATCACAAAGGGACACCCAGAGTTGGTCTTTCCTTTCCATTGTTGCTCCTCTTTCTTTCAATCAACACTGATTCCTAAAACACAATCACAAGTTTCATCTTGCTGCATTTTCTGTGGGCGTTGAAGAGTGTTCTCCTCAGATACGTGAGCACATGGCCCTCCTCATCCCCTGAGTGTACACTGGAGGCAGGTAGGCTGGGAGATAAGAGGGAGGGTTGTTCTTCATATGATAAAGAGCCCAGATGTCAGCTTTTTAGATAGAGGAGATTTCTGGGACAACATCTTGGCATTGACTTACCTCTGCACATCTTTACTGATGAATAGTAACAAATTGCAGAGAACATGCTGACAATTCAACCAGCGATTAGGCTTTTCTTCAGAAATCATTCTGTTTTAATAAAGCTGGCTTTTTTTTATTGCTTTAATCATCTTTTGGTCTTTGTATGTGTCATTTGGTCATATTTAATGTGGCATGTAATGTTTTCTATTTTGAATAGTCTGCCTTTTATTGACTATTGACTAGCAATCCTTATGATTTCAATCCAAAGTATCACCTGAGTTGCACTAGCTGAAGGAAATGGAGCTTTAAAGTGCAGATGATGAAGGCTAAAAGAGAAAACCTTCTCATCGTGGTGCTCCCAAGCAGAGCCTGGCAGTTATAGCTTTAATCAGAGCTTTTGACAAGCAGGGTACTTACTGAAAGTGAGGCCCAGAGGACTTCACATCTAACTCAGATTTAAGCCAGTGAACAGAAACCTGCAATCTGTCACTGCTGCGCTCTGATGTACGAAGATGTTGATCAACTGTGAAGAAATTTGTGTCTGTTAACAAGAGATCACAAACACAACATTTGTCTTCTTCACAGGTGCTTTGCAGAACAGGTGTGGGTTTTATGGTGAGAAAGAGGGAAGAACAACAGTAATAGAACTAAGATAAGAGAAAGGAGAAGTAGTAAAAGGAAAACAAGGTAAACAGTTGAATCATAAAAGTGGTACTAAAGTTGTTTCTGATGCTTCCCTCCCCCACATTATTTTAAACTTTAATGGCCCCATTTGATGCATTTTGATCTAAATGAGTATTGCATTAGAATATTTTGCTCTATTTTCCCCATAAATGCATACATAAATGACTAATTATTATTCATTACATCTGGTTTTCAGATATATCCTATGATACTGATGACTAGATTGAGATTTTTTACAGCTAGTGATGTGGAGATTAAATCTGTGTTTATGTAATTTATTGATGAGCAAATATTTGTACTGCATTCAAATAAATGTGTTTCCATTGATATTACAGTTTGACGCATTTTCACTTTTAATTGTGGGAAGTTTTTACTTTCCTGATTTTGATTTTTCTTTTTTTTTCATTTAGAGCTTAAAATCTGAATTGATGTGGATCTTCTGTACTGTATTACCATGTTTGCATGTCAGTGTCACACATGTGCTGTTGTGTTTTTATGCTTTATAAATTAAAGAGGACTAAACTAAGAAAACCATTTCTGCTACTGTGGTGAAAAAAAGATCCTTTCAAGGTAAAATAATGAGATGCTATCTTAAAATCACGATTTAATAATGAATTATTTTGCTGTACTTTCTCTTGGTATCGCTACAAATGGATATTATTAACCTGTGACATAATCACTCACCGAAACCTCATGTTTGTTCAGTTATGCAGCAATTTATATGACTGACTTACGTCTCTTTTGTTTCATCTGTTAGTGACACATCAGTTTAGAGTTTCTCTGTCTGTAATGATCCCTCCTTTTTTCTGGTACGTCCATCTCTTTTCACATTGAATTTATCCGTTTCTTTTTCTGTAGCTTTTTCTTTTAAGTCAAGAAACTTAATTTGTTACCATATTAAATCTTTCTAAACCTGTAGATTTCCATGATTTGCTTGTCCACGTCTAATGATGTCTTTAATAATGGAAGCGATATTAGTTTTTATTCACCAAACCAAACTTTCTGTCACCAGTTCACTTGGAAGGCATAGACAGAAAATTTAAGTCAGCTTAAAATTTAGCGATGCTAGATATATATGCACTGTTTTATCACTTTCACGATGTCATTTATGCAGCTTAAGTTTTATTTGCTATATTTCTATACTTTTGAACAGTCTGTAAATATTTCTGTAAATTCTTCTGAACTTATCTGTTTCTATTTTGCTAGTATCCTTACTCTTATTTTATTCCTATTTCAATCCTTTATAATTACTACTTGTTACTTAGCTATTCTTACACTTATATTACAGTCTGGTAGTGATTCAGTTTACATTTCACTGCATATTTTACACATATAATGGAGGATAAGACAAATAGACATCTTGAATCTTGAATTTTACATTGTACTAAATATATTTTGGCCATGTGTTTCTGGACTTCATAAAATGTTGTTTTCTGACATGCTTTTGCATTCTCTGTTGCCATTTTTGTTGTTTTGCACCTCTTGAATTCCCTAACTCTGAATATTTGTCAAATGATCACATATTACTTCAAAACTACTTTCAAACAATTCAGAGAAAGTATTCCAGTTCCTTTGAATGAATTTCCATGTTTGTGAATGTAGTAAAGCTGTGTGGGTAATCACTGATGCAACTTTTTCCCCCCAATCGTATCATTATGCTGATAACATGACTGAAAAGACCCTTTAAGTTTGTGCCAATGTTCTGACTACTGACCTTGATCAAAATGAGACAGTATTAAAATGATGGTGTGTGACATTCAGATATTCAAATTCCAGTAAATGTTTCAAAACGTATTCATTTGTTTCAGGTCATCTGAGATACAAACAACACATTCTAAGCAAATCAACTAGTGCTTTTAAAAACACCCAAATTAGCTCATAATAGGCAGAACTGGCCTCTAAAGAGCCATAGCAAGCATTATAAAGCAGCTCTGTGTGTTGCAAGATGTGGAGGAAACTCCTACAAGATGTGACTTTCCATTAAAAATGTATACATGTCTACATAATAGAAAGAAGATCAAGACTGTCCACAAAGCTTTCAATTATTCTGTTATTACCTACTCACAATATGACCTTAATCAGGTTGGGGTGGCCAGAAAATGATGTTTACATGGCTGCAACTTTTTAGTCTTATCCAGGTTACTACAGAAATAGTGTTTTGCATGTAAACAGCTGATGCTGTGAATAAAACACCCTTTTAGAAATAACATAATAAAAACAATGAGGTCAAATTTATCCATGGAAAATGCTTTTTCCAATACAGCAAAGACCAAACATCCTGTTTTCAAAGTCATATTTATTGTTACATATAAAGCACTTACGAGTAGACATGAACACGAGACCAAATACAATTTGGCCATTGTCAAAGAATATCATGGAGCTATCTGGAATGAAATTATTGTTTATATTTGGTAATGTTGAATATGAGAGAAGAAAGGAAAACCTCAAAGCAGAAATACAAACTCGTTTTTGAGACTAGAAGGCACAGCAGAAGCCAGCAGAGTCTAATGAGCCTGCTCCTCATCCAACATAACAGACACATAGAAAAAAAAGGCCCAATATAACACAGACCAGACATCCCTTAAAACAGCATTTACAGAACATGACATAATGATCCCAAGAAACAAACAAGTGACGAGCACAAGAACACAGACGGTACATCTTGCTGATCATCACCATAACATGGCCGCTTTATGGCTTCTGTATACAGATATGTCGACATCCACTGTGCCAGTTACTAAGACATGCTTTTACTTCAATAAGTAAGAGATGTTCAGGTTTTTTTCTTTTTTAACGTGCACTGCACTTAAACATCCATCCTCTCTGGACTTATGTTTTTATTGTTGGCCTTCTCAAGCATATATTCATAAGGATGGTATTCAGGAATGTCTGTTGCTTAGTCAAGGCGATAACTTACTTATCAGTCTCAGTAAAAAAATATGTAAACAACCTTGCAGCTGAAAATATGCATGCTCCCTTTTAAAAACAGCCTCCTTTTATTGAGTTTTCCATATTGAGAGTAAGAGGTTAATGAATCTCTAAACATTTTAGTATTGTAGCCTCACCTTCAACAGGAGGACAATACGCGATCCTTCAGAAAATACTTCTGTCAATGAAAAAAGGCAGGGTACATGCAAATGTTTGATTCTGACTCATTCAAGATGAGAGAAAAAAAATGTTCCTTCAGTTGGGGGGGCGCTTTAAAAATGCTGATGCCTTGTGGGATGGGTAAGTGTCACAATGATTCCAGCTTAGGCGCGCTTCATCCCCCGACCCATCAAACAGGCAAAGACTGTCATCACCATTTTGGGTTTGACCTCCACAAGGTCCTCTGGGAGAGCGTAGACACGAGCGCCGATCTTCCTCGCCATAGAGACGGCGTATCTAGGAAGGATGCAGAATTACTCATGTAAAACTGTTTGCATATAAACACCAAACGTAATGGGAGTTGGCTGCCTCTCTTTCTCTTACTTGGCATTCTCCAGCTTGTCAACTTCAGAGAGGCTGCCGGTTTTGATAAGCTCATAGCTGATGCTGCCAGGCTGGATGGCGTCTATCAGTTCCAAAACCGCCAAACTGCTGCTGATCTCTTTGTCCTGATTGACACACAAAGGATGTAATACACAGACCACCCATATAAACCACATCTTCTCTGTCCCATTTTAGTGTAAGCCAAAAGGTTTACCTTAAAACTTGAGATTTTGGTTGATTTTCCAGCTTCTGCCAAAGTTTTGTTTACCCATTTCACAATGATGTCATCGTTTACTTTCTCTCCATCACCCAGGTCCTCCAGTACATTCAATGTGTATCTGAAAGAATGAAGACACAGCATGTTTATTATGAACATGAACAGAAAGATCAAGTTCAAAGATCAAAAACAAGAGCGAGACAGGTTAAAAGAAAGTGACCTAATAAATATTTTAAAAAGCAGCCTTGGCAAAATTAATGAACGGAAATGTGTTATGATTTATGAGAAAACACTCAATGAAAAGTTACCAAAAATCGATCGATGGAAAGAGGGACAATGGAAAGCCTATAAATAGGCTATTTGCATTGTGCTGCAGTAATTGTTATTGCTTTTTAATCTTTGTATATTCCACTATGTTATTTGTACATTATCTTCATCTTTCTTATTGCATTGTTTTTAACTGGAAATTTTTATTGTAATAGATTGTAAAGCACTTTGGTAAACTTGTTTTTAAATGTTACATATCTGTTGGTAAACCATATTCATGTGGATGCTACTTTGACATGTACGATCTACATTGCTGCAAATAGTATCTTTCAGGAGGATAATGTGCCCAGCCTGTACGCAGCCACAATGAGCGCTGAAAGTGCTGTCTTGGCCACTGAACTCTGCAGATCTCATTTAGATCAAATGTCTGCAGCATGTTCTAGAAAAACAAGTGTAGTCTACTAAGGTCCTGCCTCATAGGATCCAAAGTATCTGATACTAATACTCTGGTGCCTGAAACTACAGGAAATTTTAAAGATCACACAAGGTCTATGTTATGACTTTGACAACATGAGGAGAATCTACACAATCTTGAAATCAGAGAACAGATTTATCTAAATGTATTCAAGACGGCAGACTGTTGGTGTATTTGACTCACTACGATCACCAACACTCAGGCTGAAAAAGAGAAACATACCAGTTCACAATCATGTTAACTAGAGTCTGCACTAAAAAGCAGAATGAACAATTCTGGGGTTTTCTGTTCACAAAGCTGGTTCATGTCTCATTGGGGTTTATCGCCATGGCAACTCATGCAGGAAACCTAACCTGTTCCACAAGATCAGGTTTCAAGATTACACTTTAAAACTTGTAAAAGCAACACCTACTATTCTCTTAGAAAAACACATTAAAAAGCTGTGTTTAGAGCCTTTTTACATATGCCTTTTCAATCTGGGACTGATGCGCCTTTGTTCCTAATCACATCATGCGCTTAAGCTGATCTGCTGCTGATGTGCCTCTGAGCCGGTACAAGAGGCAGTCACAGAGGTTGAAACAGGCCCACCTTTTGGTGTGTACTTACACAAATCAAGCTAGCATTATGGGAACTCTCCACTAAACAACGATGCTGTCGTCACTCAGCCGACTTCATGGTGCTAGTTTGATGTGCGTGAGCACACAGCGATGCAGGGCTGAGTCGCCTCTGCTTTGCATGAATTGCCGAGAAGAAATAGCAGTGAGTTAACAGGAACATTTTATGAGATATCAGCTAAAGGAAATGCCTATGTACCCTAAATCAGGAAATAATTAACCTAAAGCTTTTTCCTGATGATTGTTTTAAAGATCTGGATCTGAGCTACAAAAGATTTCCTGTAAATATTAATTAATTGTGATGATACTACAATATTTATTAGTTTGTCTAGGCAAGGATTTCTACTGGACTAAAAAGTCAGTATTCAGACTTCAGAGATGTGTTAAATTTTTTCTTTGAGCCTTTGATGCATAATATCCACTAGAGTGGACACCTATTTAAATGCTGTTTTCTAGTATATTAATGGGTGAGGATGGTATGTTTACAAATTGGCTACTTTATATATATATATATATGTATACACATACACACACATGTATCATACATTGTAATTACCAAGCTTGCCTCTGTGATTAACCAGGACAAGAAATAATACTGCTATATTTTTTAGAATATTTATATGACAACATATTTAAAAATATTCTTACAGAATAGATCAAAACTTCATTTTATGCTTAGAAATAAAGAAAAGCATCACTGTACATGTGTGTAGAAGTATTATTACATACAGTAATATTGTATTTGAAATAATGTGGCAATTTTTTTTAAATAATTCATGGATCAGAGGGTTAAATAATAATGTTGTAGTGATGTTTCACCTCCTCATCAGCTGCCACACCAGTGCCAGGGTCAGGGTAGCGTTGCCATCATTCAGGTCCTGCCCGCCAATGCCAACGAGAGAGAACTTGGCTGATTTGCCCAGTTCCACTGCATAGTTACAATTCTCCAACTGGGAAAGGGGAAAAGAAAGAAAAAAACCATCATATTAAATCCAAAATGTTTTTTCTTGTGAATGAAAAATGAAAAAAACCAATGTACCTTCTTCATGTTGGTTCCCAGTTTAGGATAAGGTGGCTTGTTGACCTTGTTGTTCCAGTCAACAGGCACTTTAATCTTCTCATACAGTTGGAGGATGACCAGGGCATCCTGTAGATCTCTAAAAGAATATTGAACATTTTGCTTGACTTCAACATTTCAACATATCCAGCAGCTCTGAAAACCTCAGAGATGCCAGTGTGATTTGAGACAAGCTGTGATCCAGTTTTGGTAGTGGTACATACCCATACAGATGATTCACATGAGGGTTCACGCCAAGAGAGTTCATCCAGTTTCTAAATGTCCTCTCTTCTCTTGTCTCACCTAATCAACAAAGGATTGTGGGATTTAGAGGAATTCAGTAATATTCGTAAATATATGATCCTTGGCTTGTAGGAGCCAAAGCTGCACGATCACATTAGAAATGATTTCTATTAAAAAAAAAAAAGAAGAAAGAAAAAGAAATTATTTCTATGCTACAATAAACCTGCAGGTATAATAGTTATGTGTGGAAATGTGTAATTATAACACACTACTCTGTTCACTTCAGCTACAACCTGAAACTAATTTTGTCCATGTTAACATTATAAATGTCATGATGTGAACGATTAAAATAAAAATTCTACCCTCCAACAGCCCCCAGTCAATGTCCTGATTCTCAGGTTTGGTCAGCGCCGGATATTTGTTAAACAGATTGGCCACAAAGGCAAGATTAAGTTTGGGATTTCCACTGATGACGTCAGCTGGGGTGACAAACTGCCGACAGCCGAGCCTGTCGGCTTGCTGCAGCATGGCTTCTGCTCTCTTCATGTCGTCCTTCTCCTGAAAAAACACACACACACACACAGATGCTCGGGTCAGAGGCGCTGTGCCATGAAGATGCTCAGCTGTGAGTGCTGAGTACTCACACTGAAACCTGACATATTGATGTCAATACGTGGCTGATCCTCCTCTGTGCCTTTTGGAGAGATTTGATTCAGAAGGTGGAAGTAGGCCCTCGAGTCCTGAGAATTAAACAAAGAAAATAAATAAATTTAGCTTCCAGTTGTTGGATTAATAATAATAACAACTCAGCAATTAATGATTTTTTAAAGCTAGCTCTACGAGAGGTTCTAACATCTGACATCTTGTAGTATTAGCACATTGCCAACTAAACAGAATCTCTAAACTAATAATTTGAAAGTGTTGTGTTAGAAACATGACCCATTCTTTCCTATTTTTGGAGCAGTTCGGGCAGATATTTGACTGATGCTGTGACATTATATAAACATGGTTGATCTGGCCGATAACATTAGTTTAAATTCTTTAAAATTCTGATTGTTTTCCAGCTTTACTGCAGTGTTTAAAACAAGAACTGGACTCTGCATCAGGACGTACCTTGATATCCGAGCTGAAGTTGTTGATCTTCTGCCAGCCAGCATTTTCCAGGTGAAAGTTTGCCCAGCGTAGCAGCAGTTCTTCTGGTGACAGCTTCATCAGGTCTTCCAGGGTTTCCCCGTCTCTCAGCAATGCTGCCAGCGCTGTTTAGGGGTGTTCATGGTCAGTTAAGCTACTTGACAAGAAACCAGCGAGATCTAGTGATAGGACTCAATTACATGTTCATGTAATAGCAACTAAACTCAATACCTTCATTTCTGCTGAGTTCGATATCAGCAAAAAGACCGATCTTGATTATCTGCCAAAGCAGCCCGAGCACCAGATGGGGTTTCCCTTCTTTCAGGTCTAAAGCGCCAATGTTCACCACATGGCAACCGATGGCTGATGCAGAGTTCAGAGCCAGGTTCAGATTCTCCTGTAAAATCAATTACAAATAATTTGGCCTCTTTGGAGCTCCATATATTGGTCTAAAACCGGTATGATAATGCTCCCAGTTGCCATGTGGCCTGCTCGGAACATATCATCAAATACCTCTCCAGAAAAAAATAGATAATATGAACATGGCATTTCCAAAAAACTAATTTAGACAAACCTGTATTGTAAATGGCGTCAGCTTCTTCTTATTAATGGTCCGCTCATCAATGGTGTCTGGCACTGAGAGGTTGATCATTTTGCTGTATAAAAACAAAACATTAACCTTAATTTGAAGTAGTATGTATGTTATAAAATATCTGTTGCTGTCAAATGATCAGGGCTTGTTAACAAGGGGGAAAAAAATACTGCTATTTTTATTAATTTTTTCTTTAACAAAAAAATATGGATTATGTAAAATAACTAAACCGTTTTAGATTATTTTAAGAAGTCTTCATCACACTGGCTTGAAATAAAACCGTATAGAAAATCATTAAGAGGTTTGAAAATAATTTAAATTTCATTTAACATTTTGTTTGTATTAAAGAAAAAAAAGGAGGGTTGGGTTGGTGCTTAACAACACTGAATGTAATCTAAGTTTTCATATATAATCAAAGATATACCAGATATATTAGCACCTACTGTCAGCTGAAGTTATTTCTGCAGTCAACAAGATGAATATAAAAGCATATTTATGTGTGTCCCTAATTACAAAATTAATTAGGGCCCACACCTAATTTTCGTAGCCTCTTCTTTGGCTCATTTCCCACATCTCCATCAAAATTTCACAAACTTTGGCTAGCTAGACTTATTATCGTGCTAATGAACAGACTAGCAAAATACACAGATCACATGTTAGGTTGCACCCGTTTGGTATATATTAAACTATTCACAAAATCAAGGCATTTTAAGAGTTTAACAGTTTGCTTGCAAAATCAAGCACAAATAATTTGGCCTCTTTGGAGCTCCATATGTTGGTCTAAACTGGTATGATAATGCTCCCAGTTGCCATGTGGCTCAATATAAATAACATTCATAACAGTGTTTGCAACTTGGTTATAAGACTTAAAAGTCCTCTCTTTTAGATTATAATGACAATTCAAGAAAAATCTAAAGAAGTGCAGTGGGATACTAGTAGTCATCATTTTAGTTCAGATGTTGAGGGAGTAAAACTCTCACCAGAGCACTATCCCATCTCCCACAGATGTGAAGAGAGAGTCTGTGTTGGGATCCATGGGCAGGACATGTTGGCAATCTGGGTCTTTTTCCAAAGCAGTGTTGATCCAGTTCACAAAAGCGTATCGCTCTTCCTCTGTACAGATACACAGTCATTGGTTAAAAGCAAAACAGCCATTTAATGACACAACATCACTCATTATGACTCATTTCAGTAGATCACATTGTCCACCCTGGGTTTCTTCATCTGTTGCTGAACTGCAGGGTACAAAGTCAACAGCTTACAACAAACATTGGCAGTGTCATGTACCAGAGTACGAGTGTTGTGTGCCTTCGCTTGACAGCTCGGACGTCCCTCCAATGGCCAGGATGCCTTCTTTTCTGTTGATGGCCTTACGGAAAGTTTTTGCTATTTGACTGCCCTTCAGCTCCTTGACAATCTGAAACAATACCAAAGAATATTCAAAGACCCATAACCACCTGGCCTAAAAAAAAAAATCAAACAAAAAAACCCCATAAAATCATTATGAAATATTTTTATCTGCTACGTGAAGAGTAGGATTTGATATGTGATTTTGTTGTAGGTAAATAATCACAATACCTCTAATCAGAACATCTACAAAGAATGTTGTTGAACGGACTGACATATTTTATCTACATGACTTCTATCTGATGCAATGTTAATAAAACAACTCTGCAACTTTTACCATTACAAACTGCAAAATGTTGCATTTTTAGTCTGTACATGCTGTACTACACTTAGACAGCCTTTTATTGACAAGTCTCATTCATTAAACTTGTCACTACATAATATAAGTCACTTTGTGGGGGTAAACAATTTACTGCCCTAAAGATTCCCAACATGTAGCTGCTTGGATATTACTTTAAACTCAGAACCCCATTTCTGACAACATATACAACAAATTAACCAAATTCACAGCTGATATCAGAGTAGGACACAATAACAACTGGCCATCAATCAAAAGTGATGAAGTTAAATGTCACTGTTGTAGATAAAAATATAAATAATCTAAAAAAAATGCACCAACAGATTGAACTGGCTGTAGTTGAATATCCTTCAAGTCTGTTACATAAACAGCAATAATGGCTTCCATATCCTACTCATGACAACTTGGGCTAGAATTTTTATACTATTAAAGGCTTTCCTTAAAAATAATTTAAAATGTTCTCATTTGCTGCGAGGGATAAAAGGAAGCTTCCCTATAAACAATCTGTCTCCTACATCAACAGTGTCTTTGTCAAGTTTTTCTCCTTCAAAATAAGAGTTCAGTGCCAGAATAACTTTGGTGCAATGTGTTGCTCTTTCCTACTTCCTGGTTCCTTATCCAATCATATGCAACTCCCCACGGTTGCCTAACAACAACAAGGCAGCGTTTGGTATTTTATGTCTGCAAAAGAGCATCAGCGTGCAGGTATGGAAGCTAGTAAAAGAAGCGGACCAGAAATAGTTTCAGAAAAACCCCAAAAGCCTCGGCATCCTGCTAAAAAAGGAAACGACCAAAATCGGAATAAAATGAGGATCAATATTGGAAAATCTTTTGCAAGGTAGAGAAGTCAGAGCTGGCAAAGTTTCTCCTAGACAGGTAAGCACAGGAATTTTGCTTAAATTAACTGAAACGTTTATCTTGATTTACAAAGATTTTAGTCTAATTTATTTCTCGGCACTCATTAAATTAATTTGTGTGACTGTATGGATGTATTAGTGGAGTAAATTGGTGGCCTGTTAGTTTACAACAACAAATGTAATAATGTTTGGGCCAAGTGAATTCTGTGTTTGTCCTTATAAACTTATTAAATTACTATCAAATTAATTTATTAAGTGAGACTTTTGATTAATGTAGCTTTTGTTTACACTCTATTTTATGCTAACGTAAATTAGCGCATGAAATTAGCAGCTAGCATTGCAAAGCATAGCAATTTACTGTGTGTGTGAATCATTTCCGCTCCTCATCATGATGTTTTCTGGCGCTATGTTCTCCATCCTTCATAGACTGTATAAAAGAACCGTCCTCTCACAAAACGTCAACCTACACAAAACTCTCCGGGGGGGCACTCTCCATGTTTTTCTCTTTCGACTGCAGTTCTGATTTGACACACTAGGTGTCAATGCTACTTATTTTGCCTTTAAGCAGTTTAAACTACATTGAGACTTGACATCATGAATCATGATTTATACTTGACTGACACATAAATCAGACACGCACAGTGTGCTCAGATTTTTGCTCAGATCCATCTCTTACGCATCACTTTTGGCTTCTAAAGAACCAAACTACAGCTGCGTCCATCTATTAATTTAATATACACACTTGATGCGATTGGACAAACCTACAACCAATCAGATCATGAAACATGTGATTCAGAGCAAACACATAAAAATGCAGTAATACAGTTTAAAACTAGCCCCATTTCAGGTAACTGGTCATGACTGAGGAACCCAGCCTTTCAGGAATTTGTTTAAATAGAAGAAGCGGTCAATTAATTCTGCCAGAGCAAAGTAACAGCTATAAGAACCGACTGGTCGTTTAGTTACATCTATGGCAGCATCAACAAAAACGACAGTAATACTTAAAATAAACCTATACACATAAAAGTCATATTGAGTTATACTTGATTATTTGGGTAAATCAAACAAGTAAAAAAAAAATTTTAATAAAAATCACATCAAGATCATTATAACTATTATTAACGAGTTTTGCTACAAGGAATGATTCTTGGTGCTTATACTTCATTTCTTTTTAAAAACTTTCACTTAAAAGAAGTAATAATAATCAGCTGATTAAATCAAAAGATATCACGCTTTCAGTTAGATTTGTACTTTTTTACAAAAACCTGAATCGTCTTTTATCCTTGTTGACTTATTGGACTCCCTGTAGCTACGTGGTAGCCGAGGTCACTCTGCAGACACATCAACTTTGCTGGAATTTCTCTTCACTGGCATGAAAACATGAAAAAAAAACCTGCCAGGTCAAAGTCTGAGAAGACACGATTATAAACCAAGCAAGGTAAGCAGGTTGATGGGCTAATGATAGCAACCGAACCGCAGTGAGACTGAGCATCCACTACAGATGTAATGTGATTATTACAGTCTGAGAGCCAGTGTGTCATTAAGCTTAACAGTCAGTTATTACAGCTGTTATCCTCCAGACTAACGTCACATCCCAACATTATATCAGTCTAAACAAAACGTAATGGGACCATATGGATGTCTAACTGACTGTGCTGCATGTTTCTTATCAGTAATGCACAAAATAATATGAATTGTATGGCAATATGTCTGATACTTCCTGCAGCTGAGGTTATCAGTGCCCTCAGCCTCAGAGGCGTTGGTGTGACCACAATGAGCTATTCAGGCAATGTACAGCATTATTCTTTACCACAAATACTTCCAAATGCCACCTGGTTTATCTTATGTAATTCAAGTGACAGATGTAACAACAATCAACCGAACAATCGTGACCTGTTTCGTGTATTTCAAAAGTATGAATGGGCTGCAGGGAGGATATTCCCGAACATTTAACAGAGGATGAAAATGTGAAGTGTTGTTGTACACATGCCAGGTGGTGTACAGCCTCTTTTTGTTCAGCACATTAACTGAGTTTTTTTGTGCAGTATTGAAGGGAAAAACACATTTTAAACAGGCAACCTTCATACCATAAGAACCAAACTGAGGCCCGTATTGGTTAGGCCTTCTTATTTTGAGATTTTGACTCATAAGGCCGGCCTGTACCAAAAGCCACCATGTGAATAAGTTCTCCTTCATCACTCCTGACAAGAAATACAGGAACTCCCATCACTTTGCTGACCTCACTTCCACATTCCAGTGCATGTTGGCGAGTTTTTGTGTGCATATTTGGTTTGTCAAGCCCTTTTAACTCTGTCATCTAGCTGCTGAAGGTTGTTTTGCATAGAGGTTCCACTGAGATGGCAGAAATGCTTTCAGGCAGTGCCGGGCACAAAGCCTAGCTCAAAATAAGAAAAGCTGTGAAGAGAAGGTAGAAACTTGTCAGGCATCAACTGGGCTTTGCTTAACATACCGACAAAAACTCATCAAAGCTGATCTGATTGTCCTTGTTGCGATCAAGTTTCTGGAGGATCTCTCGGACCATGTATCCGGGGAGGGCGTGGCCAGCCTCTTTAAGGAGCTCACCAAGTTCGTAATCCGAAATGAATCCGTTGCCGTCCAGATCTGCAGAAACAAAAGCAGAGGGAGATTTCTTTACAAAGTCCCGATTCGTAAAATAAAGAAGTAGTTAAAAACAAAGTTTTTACAAGCTGCAAATATGGCTGATATTGATGAAATTATCTTATCAGTAACATACTAATATGTCTTTTACTCACCAATTTTCCCAAAAATTTCTCTCATCTCCTCCTCCTCCTCTTTTGTTATTTTTCCTGTCATTTTTCTATGATTGACCTGATGTGGTCAGTCAGAGAAAGTTGTGACTGTGGAGAGAGCAGAGTGATGAGCCGAGTCTTCAAACAGAATAAAAAAAACAAGATTACACAAACTGCATCTTCATCAGCTTCTAAAACATCACCTCAGGTCCTGCTGCAGCCTCCTCTGTCCTAAACAAGCAGAAGTGCAAAGCCACAACTCGAATCTATACACAGAACTGAGCTTTCCTCTCCAGGTGGGACTAAACTCTCTCCGATCCTCTTAAGTTTTAAAAAGTGCCATATTATCTAAACGCTCCACCCAACTGTTCGGTTTATCCCTTTTCCTTTTCCAAGCATGTTTCTTTCCCTTAAAGTAATTTCCTGTTAGCTCCATTGTAAAGCAACAGGCCCATTCTGTTGTAAAGCGTCCGGAGGTGCTTAGAACAAAACAGTCTGGGAATGATTTTATATTTGCTTACTAACAATTTTAGGTGGATCTAATCATTTTACATTTCTTCCGGTTTCATTTGAGAGTCTAAATAAATTCAGTTTTTTTCCTATAATACATGGAAATAACTTTTTTTTTAAAACCAACATATCATCAACTTGTGACTTTCATGAGTAAAGTATCCGTAACCACAGAAGAGATTTGCTCAAACATGCAAATTCTTAGGCCAACAAAACTGGGCATTTTGCTAGACAAAAACCTCTGTGTTCTTAAACTCCTCTGAGGCAAAGCAAGCGTCTGGAAATCACTGAAAATAAGGAATTCTCCTTCCCGTTCTGTAGTGTTGGAGGAATGCATGAGGCCTGGGCAGATCGGGCTTCACTTACAGAGAGGTTAGCAGGGTGTGCTTCCTCGCTCTGCAAGGATAAACTGGTATGATGGCATTCCTCTCCCACATAAGGGCTCAGAAACAAAGTGAGATTTATGAGGATTTTTCCAGAATGAAAAGTCTTACTTACCCAATTTAAAGTACAGATTTTTTATTAGAAAATTCTGCACCAATGTCTGGATCTAATAATAATAATATTAAAATATTTGGGAACAGTCAAACTTCAACTTAGTCATATGGCTAATAACCATATTTGACATTAGAGACAATATTCCCAAACTTTTTCTCTTAGTTGCAAAGGTCAAATCACAAGCATCTAAGAAGACAATGAACAAAGTCCAGTAGCCGAGTACCCTCAGTAATGAATGAAACAGTTAGTAGTAGCTGAATAAGATGATTCAACAGTACACGTGGTGTTTGAGTCGTGACTCATTTCCTTTAAAGCTATTCTTACAGACAAAGCAATGGGATGAACTGAAAAAATACATTTCCCTGAATAACCAAATCAGTCTCCCATCAAAGTTCAAACTCATTTTATGTAACACAACAAGAGATTAGCAACTTTATCAGCAAAAAAACATGAACAGAGATAACTTCCAATGCCTCACCATGAATCAGAGGGAACACAGTGTTTTTCCTTTACATAGCGACACTAAATCGGACCAGACCAAACTCCTGACTAAACGATTCGGAAAATGATGATTCCAGCGCTGCTATTTTTAACTTTTCTCCTAAAGGATGTGAAATGTGGCTGCTGAAGTCGGCCCAGCTACAATAAGGGCCGACAAACATTACCTCACTTGCCAGCCCTAGTCACACCCTGAACGAAGGCAGTGTGGAAACAGAAGAGGGGTTAAGTACATGGAGCAAAGGCACAGATGGCAGCAGACAAATGTGAGCCGTGTCGGTGGTGGAACAGAAGAATAGGGGGATTGTAATCAACCCTCACACACCACAGCAATAAATCCCGGGTTACGCTGGAGAAAAAGTTAGGAGTGTCAAGCTCTACACAGTTGCTGTCTCTGACAGCTGCACGTTGTGTTCAGTTGGAGGAATAAAAAAACTCATCTGACTAAGCGCAACGTCATCCTCCTAAATGGATTACCTAAAAGCATGTCAATACCTCTGTTAGGCTTCAAGTGCATTATTAAAACATCGATGCTTGGGTACAAAACAAGTTCACTAGAGCAGGATGACACTGTGCCAATTTACAGACACAAAAATATCGAGAATAGGATGCCCAAATTGTAAGATTATGAGTTAGGAAAAGACGATATATCCACTTGTTTTCAGTCATTCAGATCACATGTTTCTAGCAACTGCTTTCTCTTCTCTTGAAGATAATTTGTGTTACATTTCAGAAGTTCCCCAGCTTACTTTACAACTCTATCATCCATAAACATGGCTGTGACTCCAAGCAGCAGCTTTAATTGTTGAGTTAAAAACAGCACATCAATGCCGTTTACAATCGCCTTTGATGGATTCAATGGAGCCAATTAAAAGCAGAGGGCTGGTCCCAGATGGCTGAGTTAAATGTGAAGGGCCGACGCACCCCACCCCGCCTGTGTTTCATCCAGTTACATGGGAAATGTGAGGCACACAAATAGAGTGGGCACCCTTCCCATGTGTGGTCAAGTTCATATGTACACACCCAACACAGTCTGCAAGAACACGGACATTTTACTGGGTCGCAATCGGCTGCAGATTTTAAGTAAAATGAGTCACTAGCGCCAAACGGTCTGCAACACAAGCCGTTTATTTCCTTTTTGGGCAGTCAAGATAAGCACAGGCACACTGACAGGTAAGGAGGAGGTGACGAAAACAAATACTGTGTACAGTTTACACAACTGTGACAGCATATGCAGCTGCAAGCACAACAACCAAGGCTAGGTTTAGGAGTATTATACAACATACAAAGCAAACATATATGGTGAATTATCATGGAAATATTCCAATGACACTGTTTCTTGTTAGGTTTCCTAACTGTCAAGCTAATCATTTTACTTTCTTACTTGAATATATATGTTTTGAAATGAAAGTACGAGGCAGATGATAACGCCCTGTGCCAGTAAACGTGTCAACACATAAATCCATACTAACCACCACTTAAGAATGTCAGACAGGTTACAGACGTGTTGGTGAATCAGTTGGGTTGGCTTGTTTCTGCCCCTGGCAAGAGGCCACTCCCTCAAATGTTTGCCATTACTCAACAAAAGCTTTGTAAAACATTATCCCCTAAATACAGCATAATCAGACAGCACAACAAAGTGTAGGGCAACGCACAAAAGAGATTCTTGTGGCCACATGCAAGCGCCAGGACACTTCATGTATTTGCTGTTAAATATGTGAGACCTGACCCTGAAAATATTAGTAACTTATTGAATCTTTGGTTTGCCACTGTGTTCAAATTCAATGCCAGAAATTTGGAAGGCATAAAATGGTGCAGAAAAAAATTAGCATTTCAAGAGTAACTATCATTATGTGCAGCTTCAAAAGCAGAAAATTAGGAGGGTGTATAGCTTTAGTTAAAAAAAAATGTTTTTATACTTAATAATAAACACTGCTGATATGTATAAAATATCTTTATCCTAAAAAATGAGCAAAAACTTGGTTAAGTTGATCTGTTTCACTGTGTTTCCTAACAGGTAAAGTCACCTGTTTTAAATCATGACATGCACAAAGTGGGACAACCTGTTCATTCACAGCAGGTTGGAGTGAGGGTGGAAACAAACCATCTTCCTTCCTGATTGTCTGGTTTGTCTTTACAGTGATAACATCAGAGACATAACGTCTGTTTGAAATGCCTACAGTGGGTGCTCAGGTCATTCCACTGCAAGAGTATGGGAAACTTACATCTTACATCAGCTATTGTGAAGCATAGCATACATACCACACATGCCCATTCATGGACAATTAGACCACACAGGCCATTTTAATGACAAACAGTTAAAATAACTTGCAGCTTTTTTCATTTCCCCAAAGTAAATGGATAAAAATAAACACTTTCTGACACAATACATTAAGTATGTTATAGCATATATAATCATCCATAGAATCCATTCAAAAGTCCTGCTGACTAAAAGATGTGAAATCTACCTCTTTAACTGTATTTATAACAGAGTACTTGTCTCAAGTCATGATATAATTTAAAGTTATGTTGATTTTTTTTAATGGTTTCAAAAAGCCTTGCTGTTCAACCTTGCTCCAGACGCAAGTATGCTTTAGTCCCAGAACGACTCCAGGAAAAATCTGGTTTATCACTCAATGCAGTAAACAAGTTTACACCGACCATTTCTGAGTACTATTCACCAGCATACAGCAGACCACATCAGAACAAGATTTTTTTAGTAAGCATATTTTTTTATACTGGAAAGCTGAAATAAGAAATAATAATAATAATAATAATAATAATAAAAACTAAAGGTAAAGGCTCCACCTAAACGGTTTCCTCTGGTGAGACTGCCTGGGCTGCTTTGTTATATTCTGCCCAATCAACCACAACTATGAACACATGTTTCCTAAGTCATAAATAATGCCTTTTGAATGTTTTTGAAAACAAATCATTCTTGCTTACTACTTGTTCCTTATTTTATTTTATTGTTTATAGAATTTTGTCCTATAAAAGTTATCTGGTTACGAATAAATAAACCAAAGGGTGCATTCTAGAATTTTTTTTTAGTATTTGATGTATGCTAAAGCTACCCGGCTAGCGAAAGACATGCAAGTTTTACAGACAGGAAACTATCCATCCCTGTTTACTCTTGAGAATCCACCCCTCTCAAAATAGGATGTCGGCTATAACAGAGAGTAAAGATTAGGACAAGATGTTTGTTTTAGTTAGCGCAGCAGAGACAAACTCAAGCTGTAAAATGTTTTTGGCCAAGAAGTTGCCAGGAAATTGGTACTTACTGTCGGTGCGCCTGAAATTCCAGACTGCGTCCAGTTTGGAGTCCTGCCTCCTCCACGTAGAGACAAAAGTAGACGGCAGGAATGTTGGCCCCGCCCTGTGGGTGACGTCATCACCAGGCGTGGACGCTATGGAGTGTTATTAATGCCAAGCACTAAAATGCCTTTTTTTTTTTTTTTTTTAAATGTTGTTAATTCCTGCCGTTTTATTTGCATCACTTAACTTGTTGTATACTGTTTCACGTTGTGTTTGTATGCAAAAAATATGGAGGAGAAGTATCTGATAAAAGGCATATCATGAACAAAATCAGTGATTTGTTTTGTGGGGTTTTCTGCTTTGAGTATGTAAAACACCATCTCTGCCTGAATAACTCTAAGTTAGACAATTTGTATGTTTTCTTACAATAGAGATGCCACCCAAGGGGGAAAAAGAATTGGACCATATCACATTAAAACGTGATAGTTTTATTGTAAAAAACATGGAGCATATCATTACAACACGATTATTATTATCATTCTTTTTTTTTTGTTTTAAAAAAAAATGTGAAACGTATTACATTATAACTTATTAAGAACACACCTACATTATCAAGCACTTTAATGAGCAGTTTCTTATTACAACATTATGATCTATCAGCAACAGAACAGAATTAAGTTAAAAAATACCACCTTACAGATTGTGGCTGACCAGAATGAACATGAACAATGTGGATTTTGCTATTTGATGGGATGAGATTGTGGGGAAAATCCTTGTTAACTTTTGCATGTGACATGTAAGTCCTGCTCTGGCATGTATAAAAACTCTAAAAACTAGTTTAAAGATTTTTGTCAAGAAGAATCCTCTCATATGTTAACATTGTACAGGACATATTTAGAATATGGATATAGCTCTTCTCCCTTATTCACCGAATGGGATTTTTACTAGTTTTTGTAATACAAATCTGGCCTCACCCACACATCCACCAACCAGCAGCCTACACCTGGCATGAAAAGTGAGAAAATGTGTTTTTGATAAATAATTTCTTCATTGTAACAATGCTTCTTGGCAATAAGTCTTTTAACACTGAAAAGTCTGTTTGTTTCCCATATAAATGATGCCACATTTGTAATGAAAATGCAATTGTGGGATGAGCAACAGAGTTGAGTATGTGGGTTGTGCACATGAACAAAACATTTTTATTGTGTGCCAACAGTTTGGCACACAATAAAAATGTATGAGGTGGGGGAATAGTTTTTGATTAGTAAATTTAAAAAAATCAAACAGACGTTTTCAAAAGCCTAAGGCCAATGACAATCAGACACTATCATGAGCATCATCATGTAATTTACAGTATTATACACCCTCCAGGGCAGAAGGTGGCGATAATTCCCAACAGGCTAAGCGTTAAACACTTCAGAGCAAGACTTCTGTTTTTTTTCTCCTTCTGCTCTGCGCATTGAGATTGAGCGCCATATTTTTTTGCCATAAAATTTAAGTATAATGCAAGTCTAAAAACGTAAACGTCTTTGGTTGTTCACCTGCTTTGTGACATGTCCGTGTTAAGGTAAAAGCTGTGGATTAAATACGATTTACTGACGTTAGCAGCAAGTCTAACGGAAAGTTAGCTTAGCGCTTTGCTAGCGAAATCAGCTAACAGCTAAGCTAATTAGGAGACCGTGATGATCGATGCAAGTTTGACGAAGCTACATAATAACTATAGCGACAACGTTGCATAGTGGTTCATGTACAATATGTAAATATATCCTGTAACCTACTGGAACGACTGGTTGCTGTAAAAAGTATGGATATATTAAACTTTGGCTGAGCTGCACGTAACATATTTAATTCATAATATATACCGCATTAAATTTGTTAAGTACTCATGTTTAGCATTATATCTTTTGCCATTAGATTGCTATATTAGAATGATTTAAATATGAATTATTTGTATATGTTTTCCTTAAGATATCCTCTTCAGAATTATTGGTTAATTAGATGAATGGCTACAATGTCTACACAACGCAATATTGAGTAGTATAATCAAAAGTATTTATCTATATTTCTATAACACCACGATATTAGGTTGGTATGGAAGGAACCTTTCTATTGTGCTATTGAAGGGCTTTTTAATTATATTATTATTATTGTTATTATTATTATTATTATTATTGTTGCATTATTAGTATGCAGTTTGACCAGTAAATTATGTACCTGTTTGTTGGCAATGAGGAAAGAAGTAGTATTGGAACTAATGATAGGCCTCTATCTTTATTCTCTGTAATGACTTTTTCATTGGTCTAGGGCAGGGCTACCCATTTTGGTCCTATGAGGGTTGCAGTCTTGCAGGTTTTCAACATGTCCCTACTCCAACACACCACACTTAAATTAACGATTCATTACACAGAACTTATCGCTGCTGTCGGGCGCAAACCTATCTCCAAACATGTCATTTTTCAAAAAATGAAGGGAAAAAAAAACTGTATGGTTTTGTAATAACTGGACATAATGTCATCAAACTTTGTATTGTGTTTTAATCATATATCTTTGGTTAAATATTTGTAAAACAACAGACAGACATAAAGGGTGTCCAATAGTAGTAATTTATGAAGGAAAACAAAAATCACGAATCTTGGACATAGGAGGTTTTTGCCCGACAGCAGCGTTGTGTTGGTTCCATTTAAATTAAGTCAGGTTTGTTGGAGCAGGGGCTCATTGAAAACCTGCAGAACTGTGGCCCACGTAGGACCAAACTGAGTAGCCCTGGTCGAGGGATTGTTTGCATACTTTAAACCTTCAGAATTGACAAATATGGACTGAATGCAACATTTACCAATTCAATAATGCACACCAAACTGAAGGATACTAAGACTTCAGGTGGTTTACTTAAAAAAACAAAACAAACTACATTGCCCGGCTTTGTCATTTAATATTGGTCAACAAAGGTTGAGTCATGGTTGCTGAAAAGAGCTACATACAGTTACACTAGTTTCCAGTTATTGTCTGCTTGATATAACCATTTTGTTTTGTGTTGACTGTAGCACCTCTACCAGCAAGCTGAATGTACTGGTCAACAAGCTTCACGAGTACTTGGCTCATTCCAATGTTGAGGGCAACAGTGGAGCACCAACTTGTGAGGATGGTGATGGTACATACTTTTAGCCTAATTGGGTTAATTAAAAATTTTTAAATTACATTTATATGCTTAATAAATATTTAACAGATCTTCTGTTTACAGGTCAGACAAACAGGAGCTGTTCTGGGGGAAATTCAGCAGGCCATTCTGTGGCAGAGGTAACTTGCAGGAAACATTTTATAAACATAAATATTTATAGTTCCCTCTTCTGGCAGTAATTGCTCTTAATAGACACAATCTCACCATGAGACATATTTTTAAGTGGCCCATGTTGTTAAAACACAAGACATGTTTGTTGCCATCTCCTGCATTTTAGCACTTACCTGAATTTCATAGTCCTCTATAGCAGGACTCGATATAGGTGCAGTGGTGTACACAGCAAAAAATTACTTGTACCAAATATAATTTAGGTGCAAGATCCAAATTAATCAGATATTAACCTTAAAATTAATCTTATATCTTACAAAAAAATCCTACAAAAACTAAAACACAAATGTATAATTTTTTATAGTTTAGTTTCTTAAGTCTTAGTGCCGGGCACATTTTAATTGTTAATTACAATTAGTAGCATTGCTACGTACGCAATTCGATGATTTAAGACTGGTGTATTGCAAACTTTTAGATTAAAAGTACCTCTATATGAACAAAAGTGCAATAAAATTTGGCTTAAAAGGACTCGTTTTCCAAATTGCCAGATACAGGTGAAACTCAAAAACTTAGAATATTGCTCGAACTTAATTTATTTCAGTAATTCAAATAAAAAGTGCAAACTAATATATAGACTCATTATAAGCATGTGAGATATTTCAAGAATTTATTTGTTATAATTGATTATGGCTTACAGCTTAAGAAAACCTATAAATCAAAATCTCAGAAAATTAGACTAGTGTGAAAAGGTTTGATGTTGTAGCCTCTAAGTGCCATACTCTAATCAGCTAATTAATCCAAAACACTAGCTACGGACTCCTGAGTATTTAAATGGTTTCTTAGACTATATTAGTAGGGGAAGGTTGCTGACCTGACAGTTGTGCGCATAACCATCATTGACGTCCTCTACAGGGAGGGAAAGCCTCAAAAGGTAATTGCAAAAGAACTTGGATGTTTTCAAAGTGCTGCAACAAAGCACACCAATAAAAAGATGAGTGGAAGGGAAAAGTGTGGAAGAAAAAGGTGCACAACCATCAGGAATGACTGCAGCCTGGAGACGATCATCAGGAAAACGGCATTCAAAAATGTGGGGGAGCTTCACAAGGAGTAGACTGGGGCTGTAGTTAGTGCTTCGAGCGCTAACACAGACAGACGGATCCTGGACATGGACCTTAAATGCCATATTCCTCTTGTCAAGCCGCTCCTGAACAAAACACGTCAGAAGCGTCCTACCTGGGCTAAAGAAAAAATGAGCTGGTCTGTTAAGGAGCAAATTTTGCATCTCATTTGGAAGACATGGTACCAGAGCCTGGAGGAAGAATGGCAAGGCAACAATCCAAGACACTTAGGGGCTGAGTTATGACGAGGGCAAAACTGCTGCGCTATTTAACATTTGCTGCGCAGTTTTGCTCTGGTTATGTTTCTACGATTAGCGCCTGATCTATTAAGACTGCTCCTGTTATCATTTGCGGAGCAAACAGCAGTATTTAAATGAGGATTTAGCGGCGCTGTTTGCTCTGTCATGTAAGGTTCTGGAGAGCAAGGAAACCGCAAACGCAAAATTAACTTTTATCCGATAGAAGTTGAGACAAATAAAGGAGACAAATAAAAATATTGCGGAAGTCGAGGAAAAAAATCTAAATGTCACCAGAAATGCTGCAATTTCATATTCAAGTTCAATTTATTTATAAGGCACACTAACAACAACCTTTAGGAACCAAGGTATTGTACATATAAAAACATGCAAGGAACAAATAAGAAATAATAAAGGTTTAAAAGCTATAAAGAAATAATAATAATAATAATAATAATAATAATAATAATAAAAGACAGGCATGATAAAGTCTTTAAACTTATCCAGCAATTCTAATATTGCAACGCTGGATCGTCTCCACAATCCTCTTCTCTGGCATTCTAAATATATTAATATAATAGAAAAAAATGCATTATCTTAGTCGCCTTTCATGGTGTCTGTGCCTCCTCCTTAAAATTATTACTGCAGCCATTGCGCGTATACTGTTGTGCCAATTAGCACCTGCTTTTCAGAAACGCTATTTTTAGAGCAAACATAAACACCGCAAACTATTTGCGGGCTACATGAATCCCACTGCTGCGCAAACCAGATTTATTTGCATAGTCTCCTCCCACTAATGTGCACTTTCTGGCCGGAACGCCCATAATGCATATGCAGTAGCTTCAGAAACGCAAAGTGGAGAGCGGCGCAGTTTTGCCAGGATAACTGACGCAGTTCCATGTTTGCGGCTTTGATAGATAAGCTTGGGCCGATTTTAGCGGAGCAAAGCCGTCTGCACCTGTTTTAGTACACGCAAAGCGTTAATAGATCAGGGCCTTAGAGTGCAGTGTGAAGTTTCCACAGTCTGTGTTGATTTGGGGAGCAATGTCATCTGCTGGTGTTGGTCCACTTTTCTTTATTAAATCCAGAGCCAACGCAGCCGTTTACCAGAAGATTTTAGAGCCCTTCATGCTTCCTTCAGCAGAAAAGCTTTTTGGAGACCCTGACTTTAGTTTCCAGTACGACTTGACACCTGCCCACACTGCCAAAAGAACCAAAACCTGTTTCAATGACCAAGGGATTACTGTGCTTGATTGGCCAGCAAACTCTCCTGACCTGAACCCCATAGAAAATCTATGGGGCATTGTAGAGAGAAAGATGAGACACACGAGACAGAGCAATGCAGAAGAGTTGAAGGTCGCTATTGAAGCGTCCTTGTCTTCCATTACAACAGCAGTGCCACAGGCCGATAACATCCATGCCACGCTGCATTGAGTCAGTAATTCATGCAACCAAAATACTAAGTTCTTATGCATGGCTGTCCTCTTCAGATGGTAAACATTTCTTTTTCTTTTTCTACATTACAAAATCCTTTTTTTAAAAATGTATTTTATGTTATCTAATTTTCTCAGATATTGATTTTTGGGTTTTTATAAGCTGCAAGCCATAATCATCCAAATTATAACAAATGCTTGAAATATCTAACTTTAAATGTAATGTGTCTATATAATAGTTTCCCTTTTTAAGTTGGATTACTGAAATAAGGTTTTGCACAATATTCAGATTTTTTGAGTTTCACCTGTAGTTGTGTTGGGGAGAGGATGCAACATGCTGTACTGCTGCCATCTCCGGCCACGTGGATTCTTCTCTATTAAGAATTCTTTAAGTAGCAGGCCTCGCTTATGCTGTCGATGGTGACAGACTTCCTTCCTAATCAGTATTACTAGACAGTTATATTCCTGTCTACTTTTGAATATTTTATGTGACTGATAAACACCATTGTCTTTCTTCATGTTATATTTTCTAAACAAAATCTGCTGAAACTTTGTAGATGCAGAGAGCATGAATTGGCCTTGAGAAATAAATGAACTGTCTTGTTTTGCAGGCCGGTCTGGATTCTAGATACTCAAGGAGGTAAGTTCATTCTCATTAACTTCAGATCCGATCTGATACCTGAATAGCTGAAAATTTTAGTACAAGATCTGAAATTTGCTGAAACTATTGTATATCCACTCATAGTAAAGTTTGTTGTCATCCTTCCTTTTATTGCACTTTTCAAGTATGTTGCCATCCTGCCATAAAAGTTGCAGATCTTTCTGACTTATGTTTGTTTTTAAACTCACTGATATAACAGGAAACCTTTAGTTGTCATAAAACACTCTGGACTGGATGAATCTGGCGACTCAAATGCAAGTGAGGACCTGGATTTACCCATCAGTGCAAACGGCCATCTTGATGTCACTAGATTGCCTAAAGGTAAGTATTAGAAGTCCTCCGCTGCTGTCTTGCAAACATCCATCATGAGCATGTTAAGCTTTTCAGGACTTATTTTGATAAAATATTGGCAGTTGACTGGTGTCTGAAATATTTCAGTACCATGTTGTACAAAGTTTTGGACCTAACCTTAGACCAAATATATTTGTACTTGTCTTTGCAGTTGTCTTTAGTTCCAGAAGTAGCTTAATGTTCTTCTGTTTAATTTTAAAACTAGACACTTCTTTGAGATTGACACAGCTTAGTCATTTTGAATCTGGTATTCCATACTTAAATATCTGGTATACATATAAAGTATTTAGGTGTTCCTCCGTGTATGGCTATAATTTTACATTATATATCAAATAATTAAGATTTTATATCTTGGATTTAATTTTTTTGCTGTTGTTTTTGCACAGGCACGGTGCTGGTCAGACCTGAACCGGTTGACAATGGCAGAGATGATTTCAGAGGTCCGGAGTTTCGCAGCCGGAAACCCAACGTACTGCGGAAAGAGTTTTCAAAGAGACGTGGAGGTCAGTCACCAAAGAAATTAAATTTTATATTATACAGCAGTTTACGTTACCAGTGATCACTTTAACAATTCATGAAAAAATAATAATTTACTCATCTGCTGTGATTGAAAAATAATCCACTTCTTAAAACAGAATGGAAGTGCACATTACGTTGTGCAGAGATTCATGTTTGTAACGTTGTTACTAACAGTGTAGTTTTGTTTCCCAGGAGGCGAACATGTGGCAATTGTGTGCTGCACCGCATGTGGCCGGCAAGTTAACCACTACCGGAAAGATTCCCTGTATCGACATCCAGTTCTTAAAGTGCTCATTTGCAAGGTGAGTCTGAGTATTGACACAAAAGAAACGAATATCAAATCCTCTACTAAACTATTTCAGTAGTTTAGTAGAGGAGACAGCTTTTAGTAGACCATTTTTTTCTTTTTGTTTTTAATAAAATAATCTAAATGGCAAACCCTGTGTCATCCACTTCCATGTATTTAGTTGCATTTATTCCTGCACCCTCTCATCCTTTTAATGTGTAGTTTTCAGTGTTGAATGCCTAATTTAACATAACTACAAAAATATTTAACATTTTACACATCTGTAACAGTCAGATTACACACATATTCAATTGCTAATTTTTTATTTTATTTTCACGTGGATGGAGCTACTAAACTAATTCTGACTGAAAAAACAACTACTGTAAAGAGTGATTTTTATTCATCTTGGCTTTGAAGAGGCAATATAACACATTTCATGAATTTTTCCAGCATTTATTGTTATGTTTTATTGATTTTCTTTTGTTAATATACTTTAAAATTCTGTTATTTGTTAAAATGAGAATTTGATCATATGTGAAAATCAGACTCACTACTACGTGTGAGTGCAGTGTATTGAAAATGACACATAAATGTTAAACCTAGAAAGACTGAGCCTATGCAGTAGTTTTCTGAAAAGCATCAGTACACTTATTTATATATGACGTTGACATGTTTAGATGCTGCCAGATAAATGGAAAGCAGGCCAGGACGACTGTTGTTTGTGGTGTCACTATATTGAAATCAATGTTTTAAGTGAAGTGGAGAAGTGCTGCAGCAATACGAATCTGAACGCAAGTGTATTTTATACCTCTGAAAAACAGAATTGTATGGCACTTTTACAAAGTTTTTGCCAAAGGTTGAATTTCTGTGTAACTGGGAATTGTTATTTGTGCCAACTTTTTCATGATTCTTTATGTTCTCCTTGTTTTAACAGGCTTGCTACAAATATTACTCAAGTGATGATATCAGCAAGGATGGAGATGGGATGGATGAGCAGTGCAGGCATGATTTTTTTGTTAACTATTTAAGATAAAATCCAAAAGTTTTTATTTTAAAACATACTGTGTCCTCTATTTACCACCTCTCATTTTTTCCTCTTGCAGGTGGTGTGCTGAAGGAGGCAACTTAATCTGTTGCGACTTCTGTAGCAATGCTTTCTGCAAGAAATGTATTCTAAGAAATCTGGGAAGGAAAGAGCTGTCTGGGATTTTGGAGAGCAAATGGTACTGCTACGTGTGCAGCCCTGAGCCTCTTTTTGACTTGGTGGTGGCGTGCAACAGTGTCCTTGAGAACATAGAGCGTCTGTGGCACCAACAGAGGAGGAAGAATCGGGTAGAGCCAGGGAAATCTGAACTGTACCACATGTTGCCACATTCGCCACAGAACATTCCTTCGGATAAATGGGATCACAGTGGTATGGATGGGAATGTGGTCTTTAACTACAATACTCTGCGAGTTTCCAAGGACATTACCAAAAAGGCCAAACATTTAGTGGACTCAACAAATGCCCTAAACCAAACGTTTATCAATTTTATTCATGGTGTCACAACAAACAAACAGACGCCTAGTGTTCGCGTGTTGTATCTGAACTCTTTTTTGGGTGTAGTTAAAGGCTTACGGAAATCTCTTGCAGCATTTGAGGATAGCCTTAAGGAAGAATTCAGTGATGTGGATCTGTCGAACAACTGGGAAAAGATCCTCAACAGTGACTTTGATAGTCTTCTAACAGACGCAGAGATTGAGCTGGATATCTCTGATGCAAGGTGTTTGGATGACTTGCAGAAACAGGCAGCTGAGCACTTTGAAGATAATGATTCTGATTCCAAGGGATACTCAGAACGGAGAGGCCAGCATGACTGCTCTGGGCAGGACATGGATTCAGATTCACATGGAGCTCAACAGAGAACAGGGAATATGAACCTGAAGCCTTCTGAAAGTCAGGTTGAGATGAGTAAAAAATTGGTAGTAAAACTCACACCAGTAGCCATGGAGCATGAGCCTTCACCTGAAGTCCAAAAGACTGAAGAGGGTGTCCAGGAGAAGGAGAAGAAGTCAAAGGAAAAACATGTATCAGAGGATGAAGAACGGAGTGATGTGTGTGTTAAAGCTGACAGTGAGATGAGCAATGACAACTCTAGTGGTCCTCTCTTACCAGAGGGAAAAGGTACCAGACGGTCTCCTCGTGTGAAGACAACTCCTCTGCGTAGACCAAGTGATGTTAAAACCAAAACGTCTCTTTCAGCAGGAGATAGTGATAGTGACTCTGACCCTGAGGAGACCCCCAACGATGTGCCAGTCACAAACACCGAAGAACAAAGTTTGAGCAGAGCAAGAGATGACTCTGACTCCGATGAAGTCCCCGCTGCTCTGCTTGAGCGAGCAGCTTTGACACAAAGCTCAGATGAACCTCAGAGTGATGATGAAGGGGATAAGGCGTCAACAAACAAGGTGGCTAAGAAATGTCTTTTTTGGCTCACTAAGAACAGCCCGATGTCACCAGAGAAGATGCGGCGAAAACGCAAGATGCTGGACCGCTCCTCTGAATCCGAATCAAGCAACAGAGGAGTCAAAGCTCGACAGGAAAGTGGAACAGACTCCTCTAGTGAGGATCAAGACTCTGAGCAGAAAATACAACACTTACACACAGTGCGGTCCATCGGGAAGCCACACCTTGTCAAAAGAGAAGAGGAGGGTGTGGCTGGTAAGCAGAGAAGAATGCAAGCTAGGAAGTCCACAACAAAGTCTCACCAGGATGCCTCTGAATCATCCTCATTAAGTGATGATGATCAAGATGATGACTCTGCAAGTGATGGAAGTGATCAGAAGATGAAACCAATCACAGAAGATGTGGCCTCACTTGGAGTAGCAGCTTTCCACCAATCATCAGGTGAGTCTCACATCATTCTGAATAACCAATCCTGAAGTACAGTATGTCTTCTCAGTGATGATTAGAGGTAAATCACTTACATCCATCATTACAGGGGTGTCCAAAGTCAATCCTCGTTGAGGGCCGCTGTCCTGCAGGTCTTGGATGTTTCCTGCTGCACCATCAGATTGATGGGTCAACATGCTTGGGCAGAACATGGCAACAAGCTGTTGATGAGAGCCATTTAATTTGAAGCTACTGTATTGGAGCATGAAAACCTCTAAAACCTGCAGAACGTTGGCCCTCGAAGACCGGATCTGAACACCCCTGCTTTATTAGTTTTGGAAAGCTAGTAGACATAAAGCTGCCTATTGTCTGCCTAAGTGCTTGTTGGCAAGTTCTCTTTTCAAGATTAAATTATCAGAAGCAGAAAAAAATAGAAATGTATAGATGTGTGACAATCCAAAATGCCTCACTTAGGCCTAATTAGACAATTCTGTCTCTGATGACTCTTTGAAAAGTCAAAATGCTTGTCAAAAGGTTGTATGGATCTCAGTGCTCTGATGCACCTTTCATCCACAGAAAAGTCCTTTACATGGTGGATAGATTTAGCTAAAGCAGCAGTAATTACTAGTTTTAAAGAAGTGCCTTTTTAATTGATATGTTTTTTTTTTTTTTGTAGGAGATGATGAGCAGTCTGGGCCCTCGTGGGCAGCTGAAGAAGATGATGATCCAGAAAATAGGTACGGATCAAAAAGCCCGGATGTAGAGTTTGTACTCCATAGGCGTAGAAGAAAGGATGCAACTTCAAATCCTAAACTGTGTGTAAAATCTCGCAAAACGTGTGTTATTAGAACTCATTTGCGGTCTTTTCAGACGAGACCAAAACGTAGCTGCAGAGCCCCAAGAGTCAAATACACATTTTAAATACACAGTCAGTCAGGCTAAACTTTGCGTACAGCAGCTTTGTGACTGATGAGCCAAATACCCAGCTTGGCTGTGTTATTTATGAAATATACAATGTAAATGCTATAGGTCCTAAATCCTTAAGACTGTGTGTTCTGTAATACTTGGCTGAATCATAATAGGAGACCTTGGAGAAAATTCTGCCCTAAAGCATAAACTTGAACAATGAATGAAACGTACTTTGCCTTACAGTTTTATCTTTTAATGCAGCACAGGTTTGTTTCCTGTGAATCTTCTCTAATATGTAGAAGGTAAATTGTTCTGTGTTTTACAGAATACACCCAAGACCTTTTTTTTTTTTCCCACCATTAAGCTTAACTTAAGTTATGGGAGTATCTTTTATTTACAGGTGAAGTATAAAGTTTGAAACCTGCCTGCACATTTAGATTAGAAAACAAAAGACAAATTTGAGGTAATTTGGTCTTCAGTTTATAAATGATCATTTATGGAAATCAGTATTTGTGTTTTACAGAAGGACAGTTAAGCTTGAAAAGTTGTAGACATGTGAAAATCTTATGCTTCACCTTTTTTATGTGTCACACTTCTGGTATGATAGTTGAATTTTGCCCTAATGTTAATAAGATGGCAAAGGATTGATGTTTTTTTTTAATTTATTTAATAAAATATCAAACAAAGTACATGGCTCCGTTAATGCACTTTAGATTTATTTTACTCAACATTACAATTGCTTTTAGAATTCTCCCTTTTTGTTGGTGAACTACAAAGTTAACAGCCAGTTGTGAAGGTGCGAAGCCTCAGATAGAAGAACTAAATCCAGATGCTGCTCCATTCTAAGTATTCTTCTGATTAGGTCTTTATGTAAGTTTTATTGATATTATTGTAATATTGATTGATAAAGTATATTTGAACATAATGGCAATATAAAAGCTAAAAGGGAAATGCCCCCCTACAGACATGCAGCACTAGTTTTGGGTCGTGCAGTGTTAGTGTCCATAGAGTGCTTAGTTGTCGTTTATGAAGTTTCTGTTCCCTTTGCTCCTCTGTGATGTTTTCACAGATCTTCTTTCATGTGTCCAACTCCTATATTTCTTGAAATATCCAGCCATTCAAGCAGCCTGTAGTTGATGTATTTAAGTGTCTGACACCATAAAACGGTGGAGGTGATCTACGTTATTACTTGGGCCTTAAGTAACAAAAATGAACGTATAATAAAGGGCTTAGTGCGATAAATTTTAACCTGCACAGACCTCTCCATGCAAAATGTCAAAAACAACCTTTAAGCCATAAAGAAAACTGTTTGTGTCTTCAGAAATTATTCTTTATAGTATTTCTGTTTTTCCCTAGTAAAAAAAAAAGAAAACCAGCCAGTTGTTTACTTATGTGTCCACGTGGGCAGTTTGTCCACTCAGCCTGGGAAGGCTGCAGTTGTTGGTGCAGTTACAACCTATGAATGGATTTACTTTTAGAGACTGTCCGGTTGCACTAGTGCATGTGTGCTCTGAGAGCTACTGTCTAGAGACAATGTCTTTGTATATCAAGATAATTTGGACGCTTTGATTTACATTTATTCATTTAGTCAACTCTTACCTTAAGCGAAACATATCCTGTGAACTTGTGGTTCAGTGAAACCATACCAGTGTTTTTCATGTTTTGCCCCACTTTCTTTACACAGACTATACATTACTGCTGACCATTTAAACTAATGATAATATTTTTTATATCATTTTTAAACTTGCGAATTTAAACCCCGAAGCTGTGATGGCACAACAGTATCATACAAGCTGGCTTGCGACAGGCGTAAAGTAATAAAAATGGAAGCAATTTTTCCAGGTCAACGCTTTGAAAACTGAACGGCAACCTTGTATATCTGGGAATTGAGAGTGGGCTGTGAAACAACTGTTAAAATGCAAGCGACCAAATTTACATAATGCTTTAACGACATCCATGTTTGTTTCTCATGTTTTTTCCAGGTCGGATTTTCTGACAACACAACCGTGAAAGCAGTGCTATTAGGCAACAAACGCTTAATCTTGGATATTTTAGGCTCCCATCAGCACTTGTAGTTTTTTTTCTCTCCTTTCGTATGTTTTAGCTGTAGTGGTAGTGCACATGTTGAGAAAAAATGGTCAGCAGAAATGTAAAGTTTTCATTGTTTTCATTGCTCAGTGGTAAATGGGCTAAAACCTGAAAATGACGTTTATATTCTTTCAGTATCACAGCTTGTGATAATCGGTGGTAATCATGCCAGAGTCATGTGTGTTTACTTTCTTTAGTGTTTGCCCTTCCTGTTGCATCTATTTTTCTAAGTTGAAACAAATCAAAACGCCTCCCAGCGCCTGTCCTTGCCCTACTGTAATACATCTTTTACAACAAACTGGACTTCAAATCTGTGAAAATGGCAGTAATGTCCATAGAACTGCATTAATAACCCGTTTTCAGATCGCGATGAGACCTGTGCTTGTCAGATCCATGTTGTGACGTGCTGTTCTCTCAGATATGAGAGATTACATGTGCATATTTTTTACTAATTGTACATATTTTTGACTAATAAAAAAACACCCTATGGTATTAAAACCTTAAAGGTGCAGTGTGTAAAAAAATCAAAGCTCAATGACAATGAAAAATGTAATACGTAATTAAAAGCTGTTTTTTTTATTGGTATCTAATCACTTTACTAAAATAACTGCTATGTTTTCATTCTCTTAAAACGAGCCATTTATATCTATTTTCTGTGGGTCCATGTGCATGGAAGCGGCCATATTTGTGCCACTATTTTTACAATGGTGTCTCTGAATGGACAAACAACTCTTGAACCCTCTGAGTTTAAAAATTGCAATACCGGCTTTGTTTGATAAGTGCTATCGTGCTGTTTGAAATAAGTAATGCTTTAAAAGGCACACTGAAGAAGACAGTACACATGTATAACATTTTGAAGTAGTTATCTGTAGTGCTGTCATTGCTGCTCCTCAGACCACCGGATCTACTTGCAGATGAAAACATATTTGTCTGCAAGAATTTTGGCTGCTGGTGACCACTTTCCGCTCATTTCTATACCCATCTTTACACACTGTACCTTTAAGCTTTTTACATTTGTAAAGTCATATTTATTGTGAAACTGTAACATTTTTTCTTAATTTCTAATTATTTTTTAATGTTATTCTCCACTGCAGTTGAAAGAATTTAAGTCATTTTAAGTAAATACTTGTATGAAGAATTTCTACTGTTTTTGGGCAGCATGTTATTATTGTCATATGTAATGTACGTATGCGTGTGTGTGTGTATGTATATATATATATATATATATATATATATATATATATATATATATATATATATATATATATATATATATATATATATATAATGTTTGTTACCATATGCTTAGCTCAAAAGATTGTAAGCTAAGATGCTGCTGATTTTGATTTTCACATGGGAAAACAAATACAGGCAAAAATTAACACTAAAACAAAAAAACTTGTATTATACAAAGAAAAAAGCATTAAAAGGACAAAGAACCATTGCCCCCTGTTTCCCAAAGAAGAATAAGCTTTTTTATTTGTTTGTTTTTTTTTCTGTGGACAATACTCATTTGTTGTAATAAATTCTTACTTTTAAGAACGTCTCTGTCTCATTTTTATAATTTATGCATGTACTGCTAGTATGTACTGCTACCAGTGCAGTAGCAGTTACTAAAGCTGGCTTTGTGAGTTTACATATTTATCTTAATATTTCGAAGTGACAAATGCTACAACACTAAACATATGCAAATCAATCTACAGTTAGTTTTTTTTTTTCTTTACACTGTTAACTTGCACCTGACCGATGTGTAATGATGTAGTTGTATTAACTTTTTGATATCTAGCAAAATATTCAGCATAAGATCTTGTTATTGATCAATAAATGAACTTCAGGTGCTTTTCCCTTCTTTTCTACTTTTGAAAGAATCGCTAAGAAAATGCTATTGGCCCAAATTAAAGCTGACTACTCCTCGGCTGATGATATTTCTTCGGATGAGGAGACGCAGGAGGATGACTCTGAGTCAGAGGATAACAACGAAGCCAAACAAGGCAATCAGGAGAATGGGACGAATTCAAATGGTAAGTCATTCTCTTGTGTGCTGTTACTCAAAAATAAAAAATTTTACACATTTAGTACAAAGCCTTCTGAGTGGCAGGTGGCTGTTGTGTGAGTTTGGATTTTGTAGAGGGGAAATGTTTATAGTATACTTCTCTGCTGCTTCTCTTTGGCTTTAGAATCCTCTGACACCATATCTGATGACCCCAAGTCCAGGCACCATCTTCTCCGACACAAACTCACTTTAGATGAAGGAACATCAGGTGAAAAGGCTGAGAGTGAAATAGGAAAGGAGGAGAGCAAGAGAAGAGCCAGGAGAAAACGCCTTAACTGTAAGCGCACCTGTGACATTAAAACCTGAAAAGGGGACATGAACTCCACCCTAATGTATGATTTTGTTTTCTGTCAAGCTGATAGTGAAATCACTGATAACACTAGTGACTCACATGAAGATACGGGGATGAGCGTGGAGCTCAGTCAGACAGAGGATGAGGCTGATGAAGATGATCTTGACAGGTACATTGAAAGCATATGAACCTTATGTAGGAGCCACATTACTCCTCTTATTACCTTTTGACCCACTAAGACCCGAGTGTATGCTTGCACATGCTGCTGGAGGTCTCGGGTTGAAGCCACTCCATGTATGTTTAGATTGTACAGGTATTTATAGTCTACCTTTGCTAAAGTTTCTGTCATCAGGAGCCAAGGTCATTTAAACACAGCTCAAGCTGAAGATGCTATTTATTTGTAATGGTTCAGATTGTTTAAATTCAGCTTTGTTTATATCCAGTATATCACTTTTCAAGCAGAAGTGCAACACAAAGTGCTTTAAAGAACAAAGGACAAGGTTATAAAGACACAAGCAAAGAAATATAAAAGATCAAGTTTTGCAAACTGCAAGGAAATGCTAACGTAAGCAACTGGAAAAAGTAAAAATGAGTTCAAAATTTACATGATAGATCATATTAAACAAGTACTGCACAGAAAGATGACTAAATTCAAGAAAAGGTCATTCAGAGATGTATGTTTTAACTCAACTTTATTTAAAAGGCCATTTTAAAGCATACATACTAACCAAAGCACTTAACAGAGCAAAGATATATAGATTTAAATTAAAAAACTTGATCATAAGGATAAATAAGAACAGCAAAAAGCAAATAAAGAGGGTTAAAAATACAATTATCACAAAAAATAATGAAAATAAAAAAAAAAAACAAAAAAACATCAAAGCAAAATACAAAAGATCAATGAGCCAAATAGAAAGAAGCGTTTTATACCCACAGGTGCTACTTCAACCAGTAAGGCCTTCTATTTTAATTCTATAATAAAAAACTGAACCAGTGAGACTGAGAGCCAAGACGTCCTGTGGTTTGTAGTGACTGTAAGATATTTTACATATTACCAAGCTGGACTATTTAATTCTTTGTATGAAATTAGAAGGATTTTAAATTCACTTCTAAATTTATAGGCAGCTTATTGGATCTTTAAATCAAAAAAACCTGATCTCTCTTATCCATACCCATCAATACTCTGGTTCTGGTGTTTTCAGTTAAAAGTACAAGGTTTTAAAGGAGTGATTTGAACACTTAGTCAACATGGAACGGAAGTAGTCCAGCCTTGATGTGATAAATGTTTGGACCAGTTTGTAAATTATACTTGAGTAAAGGATGCTCCAAATTTTGATCATGTTAGAGAAGAAAGTATGTCACTCTGGAGACCTGTTTGATGTGAGAATAAAAAGACAAATTGTATATATAAAGACAAAAAGAAATTAAAAAAAGACTAAAAAGTATTAATCCTGCAGTGGGAAAATTTGTGTCATACCTTTAAAATGATTTATGCACATCTTTAAACAGTTGGTATGTACAGTAAATACTTTAGTACAGTCTCCTTTTTTCTTTTTTCATCATCAGATTGGACACAAACGAAGAAGAAACTAATTTAACTTATGAACTGAAGAAACAAGTGCCCTGCATTTGGTTATCTGACTCCAGCAGCGATAAGGTAGCAGCTGATCTTATATCTCCATCCATTTTTTTTTATGTGTTTCTACTCATCTGTGATACAAGAAACTTGAGTCTGGAAAACATATTCTTCTGTATCTATTTGTCTTTTTACTTTATGGGCTTTTCTAAATTTGGCAGAGTGATCAAGAGGGTGCAAATGAAGGGACCAGTGAAAGTAAAGGCACCCCTAAAGGGCGCAAAAAGATCCGCAAAATCATTGATGATGTGAACCTCTGTGCTGAGACTCAAGAAGCCCTTAGGATGGAGGAGGAGAGACGCAAACGTTTGGCAGACAGGGAGCAACAGATGGAGGACAGGAGAGAGGTACAGCAAACGTCCCATCAAACCTCACGTTACCTTTGCAGTGATCCAACGCTAACCATGAGATGCTATATATAAATGACTGTAAACTGTGTTGCAGTTCTGTTACAGGCTTTATTCTTTTCTGGAAATATTGTTGTCTTTTTTCCAAGCAAGAAAAAGACAAACTTTCCAATGTTTTTTAGATCATTGAAATACCAGATGAGCTGTCTCAAGTGATGTGTCCCATCACAACCAAGCTGGTCTTGGATCAAAATGAAGAGACTAAGGAGCCTCTCGTTCAGGTGCACAGTAACCTGGTTACAAGACTGAAGCCTCACCAAGTGGACGGTTAGTTTGTGTCCTCCTGTCAGTTACACTGAGGAGGACGTTGTTTTGTTTCTATAAACAATACAGGCTTAGTGAAAACAGTTGCTGGTTGCACTGATACACTTAGATGTGACTTGTTTCATCTTGTGTAATAGTTTCAGATGCATTCAAATGCACAAAGAATTTATTTTTATTACACATAATTAATTATGTCTTAAGAAACTTCATGAAAGACCTGCAGATTTTTTCTTATAGTATTCTTTTTGCTTTCTTTAGGTGTCCAGTTTATGTGGGACAGTTGTTGTGAGTCTGTGAAGAAGGCCAACTCTTCTCCTGGATCAGGCTGTATACTGGCACACTGTATGGGTCTGGGGAAGACTCTGCAGGTGATAAAAATGCGTTTACTTCCAGTATTCTTATTTCTTTGGGCTCATCCCAGGCATATAAATGCCAATGTTTTACAGTTATTATTGCCACTTGCAAAAAGTCCCTAAGTCCTGAACTCAGTGTTATTTTCTGCTCGATTCATGCTCTCATACTCAGTTTTTTTTTTCTTTTTAAAGATGGTGGCGCTCCTTAACACTGTGCTGCTCTCACCAAACCTAAAATTCAGAACAGCTTTGGTTGTTTGTCCACTTAATACCATCCTCAACTGGGTCAGTGAGTTTAAGAAATGGCAAGTCAACTTGGGGGAAGCTAAAATTAAGGTATGAAAATACTTAATTCAAAATGTCTCAGTGTATTGTCCACATGTAATAGATTAAACATAAAAATGTGTTCCAGGTTACAGAACTGGCTACAAAAAAACAAGTCTTTGAACGCCTCATAGCCCTGCAGAGATGGCAGAAGGATGGAGGTGTTATGATAATGGGGTATGAAATGTACCGCATCCTGTCTCTAGGACATAAAATCAGCAACGAGGAGTGGAAGAAGGAGTTGAAGAGCGCGTTAGTCGATCCAGGTTCAGAAACGTTCAAAAGCATGACCTTATTATAATATCTTATATGTCATTCAGTTGCTCATTAAAATGTTTATTTTTGTTCTTTTCAGGTCCAGATTTTGTGGTTTGTGATGAAGGCCACATCCTCCGCAATGAAGGCTCCAATATCTCCAAAGCAATGAATGCCATCAAGACCCAAAGAAGAGTGGTTCTAACTGGCACACCACTTCAAAACAACCTTGTTGAGTGTAAGTTTTAAAAAACAGGATTTAGGACAAAGACAGGACATGAAAAAACAAATCTAAAGACATAGGACATTAAAAAAAAAATTTAAATGTGACATTGTGTGTTTGTAATACGTTGACCCAGGGTCATTGAAGAGATAATAATATAGGTAATAAAATAGAGAAAGAAATTAAAGATGCACTTAAAGAAAAAATGAATAAAAATATGAATGATAATGAAGATCTACACCACCTTCTATATTTCTTCCGTGTCATTGTTAGCATTCTGTCCATTTTTTTAACTCACAACCTCACATTTCCCATGAGAACAAAAGAGAGAAATTGTTTGAATTTTCTCCTCTCTCCTGTCCTTTTTGTTATTTTACTGTTTATTCTTTTGGAGAGCTCAATCAGTTGATCCAGCTGGTAAACAACTTTTCCGTTGCCGTGGATACTCATCATAACAAATGTGGAACAACGTCCAGTGTTTGAGGATGAATCTCTCAAGCAGCACAACCTTGAAAACAGCTTGATAAAAATCTCAGAAAATCTTCAAAAAGTCATCAACACAAACATTAACACAGCATGATCTGACAAACTTTGCCACCATCAGTCAGCACATTCTGCGAGTGAGGAAATTGACCTCATTCGTCATTAGAGTATTATAATAATAAAAACGTCACCACCTGATTTAGATCAAATGGATCCAACAGCTTAACAGCTCCAACAGGTTTTTCACAGTGATTCATTAAATTGAATCAGGTGTGCTGGAGCAGGGAAACATCTAAAACCTGCAGGAGTGTGGCTCTGGAGGACCAAGATTCTCCACCACTGTTATAGACGTTTCCCTGCTTGAACACAACTGATTCAAGTGAATAGTACATCAGGAGGCTTTTGCAGAATATGACAACAAGCTGTTGGAGAATCAGTTTATTTGAATCAAGTTTGTTGCAGCAGGGAAACATCTAAAACCTGCAGAACAGCAGCACTCAAGGACCAACACTGGATAGCCATGACCTACATGGATGTAGGACTAGAGAGTATCGTCCAGGCCACCCTTTAAATGTGTGGACATCAGAGATACGTTGTTTAAAACACGTTGATTCTGATTATTATTATAATCTCATTTTGTATTTGTTACTTGCTGTAATGTTTGTACTTTTCAGGAAAAAGTGAATGGGGCTATTGAGAGAATCATTTATGAACCACGAAGCTGACTTTAAGAATATATCTGCATATTGATAATGATTAATGATAAACCAAAATTGAACTTTTAGGACTAAGTGAGCTGACTTAAGTCTGGGCGTAGTGATATGACAGATTACAGTGTTCTCATATTAATAGAGCTTGTTTTGTTCCCACAGACCACTGCATGGTCAGTTTTATCAAGAAGAATCTTCTGGGCTCTCTGAGTGAATTCCGAAACCGCTTCATCAACCCCATACAGAACGGCCAATGTGCTGACTCTACCCCAAGAGATGTCAGGATCATGAAGAAGCGAGCACATGTGCTTCATGAAATGTTGTCTGGATGTGTGCAGGTTTGAAGAAGAAAAAAAAAAGAGAAATTCTAGCCAGTAGTTTGCTATCTGAGTCCTTTTTATATCCCACTTTCTTCACTTTGTTCATCTTATTCCCAGAGAAGAGATTACTCAGAGCTGACCCAATTTCTGCCCCCCAAGCACGAGTATGTGCTGGCTGTGAGGATTTCTCCACTTCAGTACAAGTTATATCGCTATTACCTCGACCATGTCACAAGTAAGAACCAGTTTTTGTCTAAATGTCTGGCGAGGTAGAGCTGAGCTATCCAAGAGCGAAGGGTTTTACAGTAACCGTGTTAATGTCTTTTGCCTACTCTTTCTTCAAAGATCTCCCAGATGTTTAACCACACATGCGCCTGTGTTTTGTTGTTTTTTTTTCCAGATGAGAGCGCCGTGACCAACAAAACAAAGCATAGGCTGGGAGCAAACCTGTTCAAAGACTTTCAGATACTTGGTCGAATTTGGACTCATCCATGGTGCCTTCATCTCAGTCAAGTCAGCAAAGAAAACAAGGTACTAAAATCATACTCATGCATATTGAGCACATTTCTAATTTGGGTGATCAAACATCTTAATTAACAGCTGTGTTTTTATTTTGTCAGAAACTTTCTGATAAAAGGAATCAGCTGAAGGGAGTGGGTCAGTTGAGACATGTAGAAACTATCATGGCTGAGAGGTAAATTATTGTCCTTTCTTTTGCTCTGTGTTATTAGCACTTCTACTGGCTGTAATAATACTCATATTTTAGTGGCTTTGAATGTCTCTGAATCTGTTGAATAAAGGCTAATTGTAGAATTATTGCTGAGACAAGAAAACAGGAGTAATCTAAGCATATATACTTATTTAAAGTAATTTATTTATTTAATTCTTATTCTTTAAATTGGAAGCAAAAAGTCCATTAACTCATTTATGAGATGTAAAAACAAATATGTATGTAATTATTTTTTTTTTTGGGCTACTTTGTAATTTCTCTATTTTACATAAACAACAGTGTTTTTTATCATTTATTTTTGCTGCTACAGTGGACTAGAAGAAGCTCAAGAAATGGAAGCAAACGACATCACAAACAGTACAATGATTCATGATGCTTCCAAAGATGCCTCAGTAATAGAAGGTATTTCTGTACAACTGTTTATGTCAATATTGCTCCAGTTCTGTAGCTTATTAACATTGTATGTTTTCCTAGGAGAGAAAGCAGACTGCAGCTTGAAGCCTCAAAGTCCAAATGATTGCTGGTACAAGAATCTGCTCTCTGAGAGAGATGCCAAAATCCAGGAGCACTCTGGGAAGATGGTGCTCTTGTTTGAGATCCTCAAACTGGCAGAAGACCTGGATGATAAAGTGTATGTTTCTTTAAGTTATACACAGTGTTAAGTGTTTGTCTGGATGTCATTACAAGATGTATTTTTTCATTTTTAGGCTTGTGTTCAGTCAGTCTTTGATCTCGTTGGACCTAATTGAGGCGTTCCTTGAGGCCTCTCACCGTGCCAGAGAACCATCATCAGTCAAAGGTATTTTTTGGCCATGAAAAAAAAGATATTTTCTTAGTAGCACTGCTTTTGATTTTTAAACCGTTTTGTTCTAACAGTGGGAAGCTGGATTAAAAATGTAGATTATTATCGTCTTGACGGTTCCACCAGTGCTCTGCTGAGGAAGAAATGGACCGATGAATTCAGTAATCCCCACAACACCCGGTGCGCTCTGTCACATCTTTCACACTGAAAACACTTGAGTAACACGTGGGCAAAACGTCCGACTGTTAAATGTCTTCTAATTTTATTTTCCCGCTTTTTGTTTTTAGCGGCCGATTGTTTCTCATCTCAACGAGAGCGGGATCGCTCGGCATCAACCTTGTGGCTGCTAACAGAGTCATCATCTTTGATGCCTCATGGAATCCCTCTTATGACATACAGAGCATTTACAGAGTGTACCGCTTCGGTCAGCTCAAGCACGTGTTTATTTACCGCTTCTTGGCTCAGGTGAACAAAAAAGCCTTCAGCCTTTAAATGATAAATATTAGAAGACATGTCTTTACTTTGGAAGTCAAATGTGATCGCTCATTTGTGCATGAATAACTTTACTTACTTTTCATCTCCAGGGCACCATGGAGGAGAAGATCTATGATCGGCAGGTGACCAAGCAGTCTCTTTCATACCGAGTTGTTGATCAGCAGCAGATTGAGAGGCATTTCACTCTTTTTGAACTGACTGAGCTCTACACATTTGAGCCAGACCTGCTTGATGACCCAAACTCTAAGAAAAGCAAGAGACCCCTCTCTCTTATACCTAAGGTAAATTCCAACTTTTTTTTAAAATTAAAGTGTCTAGTTCAAGGCCCCAGAAATATAAGAATTTGCCACATTTAATAACTTTGTGTATGTTTCTCAGGATACTTTCCTGGCACAGCTGTTAGAAACCTGCAAAGATCAGATAGTGTCTTACCACGAGCACGAATCCCTGCTGGACCACAAACAAGAGGAGGAGCTCAGTGAGGCAGAACGCAAAGATGCGTGGGCCGAGTACGAAGCCGAGGTGAAGATACACATTAATTATAACGAGCAGAGATGTCTTTAGTGTAAGCTTGTCATCAAGAGTGCAGCTAGTTTGCATTATAATATTTGCACTTAAAATATTTTTGTTTTTTCCCAGTCAAACAAAGCCACCCACCCAGTCAGCTCTAGCCAGGACATGTTGCACCAGAAGACCAATGAGCAGCTACTGGTATAAAAAGGATTTATTAAATCTTTTCTTTGATTTACTGGTGATGTTTGGATCACATTTAAAAATGTACATCTTTCTTTGCAGGAGCTGCTCAACAAAAGCAGAGCAAACGTATCGATGACCTTCCTTGCGTTGCAGAAGATGAGGTCTCACACGATCGAGGACTACAAGTTATGGCTGAGGCAGCAGTATCCCGTCTTGCAGAAGGCTGAGGTTGATTTTAAAGCAAGGGCCTGGAAAGAATATGATGACAAAAGGCAGGAAATTACACAAGCCTTTTATCGAGATGCTCTTGCACAGCAACGATCAGTAAGTTTATAGATATAAATGTGTGTGCGTATATTTGTCTGTAGATATTTGTGTGAATAGTTTACTTATCAGTTGTGTCCCCCCTGTAGCTGACGTTCAGAATTGAGGACATACTGAACAGTCGACGAAATCAAGGGATCCACACAGCCGTGACAACTGTAACCCAGCCGGGACAGACATCCCTGCCTTAGCGTGAAGAGTAGTGATGTCTTTGCTCTGTCATGTTATTTAATCATTTTCATTTCATTGTAGCATGTTACAGCGGCTTTAATAATCTCTGAATGTTTCCATGACATAAAAAGAGTCAGTTTAACCTTTACAGCTTTAGTACATCACAGCAGCAAGTTATCATGGTGTTTCCAACTTTTAGTTTAGTGTATTATTGCTGTGCACTTTTACCGACGTAGGAAATGTACTGGCTGTTTGAAAAACTACTTTTGTAATTGCTGCTTGTTACCCTGAAAGTAATCTATAGATGCCTAAAAAATCTTAAATGTTTTTGTATTAACATTTTATATGGCTTTTTTTCTAAATAAACCAACTAATTAAAAAAAATGGTTATTTTACTTTTTGCCTAGGAGGGTCATGCCTTAAGGTACAGTGTAATAATTACTGACATCTACTGGTAATGGTGGGCACAGAAATGAGCACGGCTGGACGCTTGTAGTCAGCGGCTAAATTTCTTGCAGACAAATGTTTTCACCTGCTAATGGATCCAGTGGCCTCAGGTTCAGCAGTAACCTTTGGTACTGTTTGGTACAGAATAAGTTGTTACTAATCAAAAGTGGTGCTCTAGCTATTAAACAAAGCTGGTACTGCAGTTGTAAAATTCACAGGGTTCTCACTTCACACAGTTTGTCCATTCAAAGACACCATAGTAAAGATGGTGGTGCAAATAGATATAAATGACTCATTCTAAGAGAATTAAACATGATAAAATGATTAGATACAAATAGAAACAGTTCTAATTACATTAAATTTCTATACCACTGACCTTGGATTTTGTAACAAATTGCACCTTTAAATTGAAATCTGAGTAGACAAAGTATTGTGGGGAAAGTGGAAGCATGGCTTGGCAGGAATGATGTTGTAGTGAAAGTGTAAACACATTTACAATGTAGAAAGAAGATAAGACAGGCTTATTATTTTCATCTATGCCTGCACATTCTACAAGAATATTCTCAAGAATATTTTTCTCTGAAATTTAATGTTTTTTGTAAATTAATTTGAAAAATATTAGACAAAGGCTTCTGTACTTGGGCTGTTGGTTAATGTGCTGCAGCCCTTCATGGTCTAAATCACCAGAAGGTTAGTGATTCCCTCATGAGTATCCCACTAGGAACACAGCAGCTGTTTAGATAGTGTGGTTTCCCAAACACAAAGACACTATACCCTCAGCTTAATTAGTTAATTAGGAAAACTACACCAGCTGCAGTGCTAGAAAATCCTTAAGGTTTCCCCTCAGGGTCTTCATCAGCGGTACAAGTGAGAGCAGTGCATGAAGAAAATCACTCACAGGAAATGTTTCCTATAAACTGTATTTTAGACGGTATAAAAGGCAGACAGGAAAATGACAGTAACAGTCAGTACACACAAAACAGATTCATAAAAATTTGGCTTTTTATCATGAAACAGTCAGCAGTGGTCATGAAGGATTTAAGTCACATATACCAAGATCCACAGTGCTGCAAGTTATTTTTTCTAAAAAGGAATTAGTTCCTTACACAAAGTTTGGAGCCGTGTCAAAAGGATATTAAAAAATGGTTCATTTTAATGCACATGTAGATCAACCAAAATGGTTAAAATGCATTGATAATGTTTAAACTTAAGGAAAAAATAAAAAAGATTGAAAATTTAGCTTTGGCAGGAACAGCAGTTGAACTTCTGGTGACATAAATGCAAAAAGGAATCTTAACTACTGGTTTACTTCTTCCAAAGAGACAGGAGATGGGGAGCTTCCCTGCATGCACTGGGTGAGAGTCCATCAAAGGTTTAATAGCCTAAAGTAAATATGGATTCATTATCATGCAGTTATATTCATTCCAAGTTGTATAACATCCTGGGATCTGTAAAGATAAGACTTTTTAAAAGATCGGATAACAGATAATAATCACTGAGTGACAGCCTACACAGTGTTTCCAGAAGTTAACATAGATATGCAGTCTAAGTATTGTCAGCAAGGAAGATCTTTTCAAGATCTTTAAATTTGAGAGAAAGGAAAGATTATATGATTGAGAATAAAATATTTAGCATTCACAGTATGGCCAAATTTACGCAGATATGTGCAATAATTGGCCTGAGTTAAAAGAATGAAGCCACTTAATTATATTTAAGTTAATTGATAAAAAGTTAGGGTATAAAAAAAAAAAAAAAAAACAGACTCCACAAGTAGTCCAATGACCTTCACAGTGACGGCTGCAGTGCCCTGCAGCCCTGGAGATCTGAGCCCCCACGGTGACTTAAAGTCTCTTACTTGAACACATGATCTGATAAACCTTTAGCTCATGTTTGGCTTAGGATGTGCTCCTCAGTCTGCACACAGGTGTCCTCCAACTGCGTCCATGCGAAGCAGGTGTTAGGTAACATGTCCAGGTGTGAGCGTGAGCTGCAGGTTAGTGTCCTGTGTCCAAGTTCCTCATGTATTCCTGAAGTGCCTGCAGCCTGACATCAATCTCTGACAGCTCAGCGCCTGTGTCTATAGAGCTCTCTGTGGTATGTGAACATGAAAAGTTAGTTGTGTGGTGGCCAGATTTGTCTTTATTTAAAATAAAAATGTTACAAGATATTAATAAGTTACCTCTGTCTTTAATTCTGTGAGTTGGAGTACTGCATAATGGCTTTCTGCTGAGAAGGCCTCCTCTAGACTTGAACAGATTATTTGTATACGTAAGTATAAAGCCAGCAGTATTCTTAATTTTCTTACTGTCAAAACCACAATTGAAAAATAAAAAAATATAGAAAGATGACAAATATGGGGCAGTACTGTATGTAACTGTTGTGGTAGTCCATATTTAGATTTTTTTTTATTTCAAACATGCTCTGACATTTACATCTTGCCATTTCCTTCTCTTCACATATTTGAAATGGAGTAGGCAGAAATATAGACTTATAGGATACTTTAAACTTCTTTTTCTGCACTGTATTTATTGTTTGTATATTACTCACATATAAACCTCCTTGTACCAGTACAATCTCTAATTCCTGACAAAAATCTGATTTTTTTTTTTAAAATTGACCTAGGTCCCAGTGATCCAGCTCAGTAAAACTTTTAGCCCAGACAATAATATCTTCAGTATACTCTTACATATTGCTCACATAATTAAAATTAGTCAGCAGCTGTTCCTTGTTTTCAGACTGCAAAACCAGTTTCAATAAATGTGTCCTGAAAGCATCCTCAATCCATCCCTGACAGTGTTCAGAACTGCCCTCTAGCGATCGCCATGGATACATGTTAGCATAGAAAGTGGACAAACCCGGAGTCAGTTGCACATTGTTGGTTCTTGTTGTTCCATATTTATTTACATGGAAAGAGTTAATAAATAAACGATGAAAACATAAATACTCACCACACTAGGTCCATTATAAGTCTGTTTTCTTCCTCTGCACAAAGAAAAATGAACTATAAAAGTTATGACAAAGACAAGATTCTTCACATAACCTAACCAGATGAATTCCCTTACCTATACAGAGTTTTGGCCATTTCATCCATATCCACTAATGAGCTCTCAGAGGAGTTCCTGCTGCCTCTGCGCTCTATAGACAGACTCCTGCCTCTGCTACCAGACCGGGCCACCTGTGGATAGGCCTCTCTGGAACGAGAGCGACCCCTCTCAGGGATGATGGGTGATGCCAGTATGTCCCTTCGCACCTTTCTCTGTCTGACACAGAAATCAGGGTAAAGGGTGTTGAATTAAGCAGCTTAAAATAAATACTTGTGCGCTATTAGTAGAAAAAATAATGGGAGCCAACTTTTTGAGATCTGCCTCTCGCTGCCTGCGCTGCCTGTCTTGGATGTAAGCAGTTGGGTCAAAGCGAGGCACTCGGGACCCTATAAGACAGTCGGTGTGAACACTGAGATTGTAACACATACTTAACATTTAGCAATTATCTTGAGCAAAATTAGTACCTGTGGGGGAAGGTGACAGCCTGGGTATGCGAGCATGTGGTCCTGAAGAGTCCGCTCTCCTTCCCCTTTCCACTGACCTATGCCCTCTCTCTTCTGTCCGCTCTCTAGACCCTGAGCGAGCCCTTGCAGTCCCGTAGCCAGATCTTCTCTCACGTGAAACAGAGCGATAGATTTCCCCATCAACTCGGGAGCTTATGTGATGAGGGACAGGAGTCACTCTGCTGCAGATACACCAAAAGAGCATATGGGCTCAGTGTGGGAATAACAGCCACATGTCAACTGTTCAGGGTACAATTGAGGTAAATGAATGAATGATTTAAAGAGAGAAAGTAAAGACATAGTACACGCTGAGATTGTCTAACCCTCTCCGTAGTAACGCCAGTTCATTGGTGAGACTTTTGACACGAATACGAAGAGCACACTCTGATGCTCTCAACTCCTCCAGCTAGACAGGAAAGAAAAAAAAAAACCAGAAGAGGTTAAAACCTGCTGAGCAAGAAAGGGAACAGAAATGTTTTCCAGAGTACTTTTACCTGCTCTACTAGGAGTCGCTGCTCCTGGCACTTCTTGCTTGTTGACCGTTGACTTTTGGCTCTTTCCTTGACAAGCTGCTCCTCCAGTGTCCTCACCACATCTTTGATCCTCCAGTCCTCTCTGTTGGGCATTGAGCCACTTCCACTAACCTGCAATCGCTCCAAAGTCTTGGCCATGGCTTCCTTTTCTTCTTTCACAGCAGCCAGCCTTTAAAATAAGTGACTACTATCAAAAGAATGCCCCAAATCCTTTCATCATAGTCACAGTAAGAGAAATTAAATGCAACCTACTCTGCTCGTAACCGCTGTATTTCTACATCTGCAGACTGGTTACCTCCATGAGAGGTGAGACCACTGAGCTCAGCCCTGAGGGCTCTGATCTCTTTCTGCAGGGTAGCTGGGTCAGGCTTTCCCACATATGGCAGTGGTAAAGGGTAGTGTATCCTAAACATACAAAACAGTCAGCTAATCAAAACAACTTTTACAAGAGACAATAATGTAATCCTTAGAAATTAAATATATGCCCAAAGAAGCCATAAACTGGTCATCCAGATAAACATGAACTTTACAGCAGATAAATACAAACCTGTCAAACTCCACAGTATATATGAGGATGAGATATCTTTTGGCAGTGAGTGCAGATGACTGCTGATAGCTACGAGGACGGCTGACCACTCCTGCTTTTCTGTTGCGAAGCAGCTCTAGGTCAGCGTATGTCAAGAGGTCAAGCGTAACAGAATCACTTGTCTGTGGAGAAAAGTCTAGTTAGATATGCAATATTAGGATGAACATGGCAACGTTTTTAAGGCAATCAACTTCATTTAAAAGTATGAAAATATTATGTTAACAGTGGCCTTTTGGATTCATAGATATATAACTTTAGTACCAAATGCCTCAACAGACAGAACAGATGTTTTCATCTTTAACTTTATAGGGAAAAACAAAACAAAAAAACAAAAAACGAAACAACATTTCCTTCCTGGCCCTGTCCTTTTGGCCCCTGTGCATATACAAGAATTACAAGGCAACCAAGAATAAGACAACTCAGGATAACTCTGCATTTTTCACTCAAGTGGAAACACTGAACTGGAATGACTGAGTCTCCTCCTCAGCTCACACAGCCTCAAGCAAATATGTCTGTTCAGATTTTCTTGTTGACTTTGTGCACAATTATCCTACCTCTAAATTTTTATTTCAGTGCATATTTGTGAAATATCACACTACCTTTCTAACAGCCGATTCCAACATGCTACAGAAAATTGGGAACTGCTTGAAGTTGCCAGTTTTGCGAGTGAGATCTTCAATATCTGAAACAAAAAAAAAACAAAACAAATAGTAATTAAAAAACACAACAGAGCCAATCTGTGCCTGCTGAGGTAACATTTATTTTCAGATTTATATACACCACTTACATGCTGGATCAAATTCGCCCCGCCACTGATCGGCTGTCAATGAGTCTGAGATCTCCACTATCAGCATGTGCTTGTCCAGCTCTATCTTCACAGAAAACTCCACTCCTCGAAACACAATATCCTCCATTACCTCAGAGCCCTCTTCCATTGCTCTGGGCCTGAGTAGGATAAATGAGACACTTCTACTGAATTAAGTGCTAAAAACACAGCTGAATTTTAGTTTTAATGCTTTTGTGTAACACTTATGAAGTATAAAGTTCTTTAACCCAGAGGGAAATTGTAATGTTTAATGTATATTAATGTATGTCAAATACAGCAGGTGACTTTTGACATAAACAAGGAATTTTATTCCAATCAAATGTTGCTCACTGAATATTGTCTTTTCTCTGACCATTCTCTGTAAACCTTAGAATGGTTGTGCATGAATATCCCAGTAGATCCTCAAACACTCAGACTAGCCTGTCTGGCACCAACAACCATGCCATGTTCAAAGCCCTTTAACTCCCCTTTCTTCCCTATCCTGATGCACAGTTTGAACTTCAATAAGTCGTGTTGACCGTGTCTATATGTCTAAATCATCTGGAGTTACTGCCATGTAATTGGCCAATTAGCTCTATGTGCAAATTGAACAAATGTATAAAAAGATAGAAACAGTGTCCGGGGAAATTTAAGAGCAGACTGAGTTAGTGTTACCTTTTTTAAAAAAGAAAAAAAAAGAAAAAGGTGCTATCTATATATATTCATGCAGTTTTGTGCAAATATGCATGACAGGATCAAAACCCAACTACTATAGAAAATATATGTGTATATATATATATATATATATATATATATATACGTAAACTGTCTCTCTGGTTTAGGCTAACTGCAACGTGCACTGAAATGATCATTTTAATCTTATCCACTACTTTTATGCATCTTTAATTTTGCTTCGCCTCACTTCCCACAATCTGTTATTATCCAAATACACCGCAAGGGGCGCTAGCCGACATGGTCAATTTCAAAGTGTTTCAGTTTTTACTCAGTAAAAAGTTACATTTAATAAGTGATATAGATAAAGGACTTGTGAATGGTTTAAACATTTGCAAAGAAACGCTTTAAGAAGCAAGTTTTAACTGTGTCTCCAGTACTGGGTTAAAACGCTGGTAATTTTAACTCTGACTTCACTTTCTCTCGTGCAGTGATGGTGACTTAAAATCTGTGTAAACCTATCTTTTGCTGCAATTTTACCCTTCCATTTGATTAAAACGTAAGCTGTTTATTAAATAGAAACAATGTTTTTTAAGACAGACTAATGAACAGATAAAAGCAGCTTATAATGCGTTTATTTTCAGAGTCTCTGTTAAAAGATCATCTAGCGAGTTACCATATTCGCTACGTTAACTGACCAACGTTAGCTACGGTTAGCTAGCATACAGTCGTTAGCGCAAGTTATTTCAAATGACTCACACTAGCTAAAGAAGCTATTTGTTTCTTAAGCCGTGTTACGCTATTCTGTGAGGGGAAAACCCTAAACAAACCTATGTTAACTTTACCTTTAGTTGCAGTGATGGACCTGAATGTGGTTAGCTGTCAACACATAGCTTCTTGGTGGATAAACATCGCAGGCAGTTGGCAGAGTAGATTACATGAAGAAGCTAGTCTACTGACTGGTGATGCTCTTGAGTCCCAAACTATTTGTAAAACACCGGCACCGTTGAGACTGGAGCGGTTCAACAACCGGGAACCGTTAAATTCTTCTTCTTCATTTGGGTCTGCCGCTGCAGCTCTTCCTCTGTCTCAGTTTGACGGCGGCTCGATGGCTCTCAGGCGGATCGCTGCCCTCCAAAGGTCCTGAACTGACACTACCATCACAACACCAATACATGATGGAGTTTCCTCAGGGTGGCCTCAGTGTAAACATTAAGACAAATATATAATTTGTTTGCTATATTTGTTATATATTATTTGTTTCATTGTAGACTTTGTTGGACTGTTTCGATGTTATCTGGATGAATCTCAACTTCATTTCAATGAAAACAAATCTTAGAATTTTATTTGGCCAGGCCTGTAGAATAACCCTGACAGCTGTGTTGGGTCTTTGGGTTCATATAATTAATAATTTCTCATAATTAATGTTGTTTTTGTGGTCTCAGTTGATTTTTATCGTGCTACTATAGAGTGTACCTCTCTGTATTTATTTAACACAGTTTCTTTTTTCTATTTTAACTTGTCCTGTCAGCATTGTAGCAAACAGAATGATGGTCTGGCTGCTGTGGTGTGTCGAACAAATTTGCTTTGCCAAGAGGAGCTTTTTGGGTATAAGGCTGTAATGGGAAAATTATACATTATACACATAACCTTTACATATTTGTGTGATACTCAGATGAATAGTGAAACCTTGCACTTTGCATTATTAAAACCATGATTTATCTTTCACTAAGCAGAACGACCTGTACCCAGAAAATATTTTAGTAATGAGCTCATTCTTATCACACCGCTGTTAACATTCTTCAGAAACTTTGTACCAGTTCGAGCAGGGTCTGAAGACAGTGTACTGAGGATTTGCTTCAACGACCTTGATGATATCATTTCATGCGAGTCTATATTAACCAAGCCCATGTGTATCTCTGCGGACTCGCTCAGCCAAAGCTGTTTGACTGTGTGACTCTCATTGCTGATCAGCTCTTAATCAAATACTTTGTTTGATTCTCACTTAGTGTGTGATCTTTGATAATAAAAATTCCACTACAAATCTTGACGTTGTCTGGCAGGATATCTTGAGTGACTGACCGGAGGACCAGAACCCGTGATTGATCATCCTGAAGGATACTTCAGCCCCTGGGTCAGCCTTAACCTTCAGGGGACGGCGGAGGGACTCCGTTCAGGCACCACTGATATCCAGAACGAAGTCTGCGTGTGGAGCAGCACCCGAATCACACACGGTGAGAAGTTTTCATATCGGACTCCCATTTACCACCCTTTTCTCACTATCCTATAAAAATAGGGTAGGAATCCCACTATCTTGTGAAGACAGGATAGGTTTTCACTATTCTGTGAAAGCAGGGTAGGTCACTATTCTACTGAGGTAGGGTAGGTTAGTCCGGCACTGAAGTGAAAACTTCGGTGGAAACAAGAAGCTTTTTAGTAATTTTTGTGCCTGAGTGTGGGCTACTCGAAGTTAGAAAAACCATCAGGAGACGTCCTAGTTGCATAATGGGAAACACAGCTGGTAAGGAGAAGGAGGGTGAATGGGACTCCCCAATTTTAAGAGATATGAAAAAGAAATATGGACCTGACTGCACGGACTGCATGACTTACTGGACAGAGAAATATGGCTTTCCAGAGAACGGGAGTTTGAGTAAAAAAGAATTAGATAAGTTGAATGAGGCAGCGCAGAAGGACTGGGATGAGAAAAAGAAAAAAAAGAAAATTAAGGCAGTAGATGTGGAAAAGTGGGAACTGCATAAGAAATGTATTAAAATGTGGAAAAATGAGAGTGAATGTAGAGACAGAAAAGCAAACACAAAAGAAATGGGTGGAGGATTAGATATGACTGGAGATATAGGAAACAGGAGGGATAATGCATCCCTGCTTTGTGCACCTCCACCATATAATCATTCAGGGCATTCACGACCCTCTCCATATCGTTCACTGCAGGGACGATTACAGGTGCTGAAGGTGGATCCAGATCTGGACTCCTGCCCCCCGGCGTTACAGCAGCAGCCTCAGCAGCAGGAGCAGCATCGTTCAGAGGACAGACAGAGGGATGAGACATCGGGTCCTGCTGACTCCACCCATGGCCAGGCTACAGGGGGAACTGAAAGACCATCAGCAGACATGGCCAGTCCTCCACACACCAAGTCCGGGAAGACCTATGGACCGGAGGTGTCATCAACTTCCCCACTCTACAGACTTTGGCAGACTGTGAAGGGCCTATTTTTGGGACAAAATACTGCCCCCATGGTGGAAGTATCAGGACCCACCAGCCCCATACTGGTTTACCGCCCTTGGTCCCCCTCTGAAATCATGGAACATGCCAAAAATCTTCCTGACCCCCCTGAAGATGGTGAGAAAGCTAGCGAGGAATGGAGAGCTTTCTGTCGTGAACACCGTCCCACTGGACTTGAAGTGAGAAAAATTCTTGCTAAAGTGCTCACTGCCAGTGATCTGGCTAAGGTCCGTCCCCACCTTCCCCCTGATAACACCGGCCTAAAAAATCCAGACTGGGATCATGACACAAATCGAGCCTACAGAGATGCCATCACCACACTCTGCAATGGCATAAAGACTGAGTTCCCTAATCGAGGGAGTCTGGCTGCCCTGAGAAATCTGGTACAGGGCCCAGATGAGCGCATGGAGGCTTTCCTGCACCGCTGTGAGACTGTTTTCACCAGACATTCAGGCTTGGAGTGCCCTACAGGAGACCTGGGGAATGCTCCAGGGCCATGGGAACGCCTTCTCTGTCAGACAATCATTGAGGGGATGAACAGAGATATGTTGGAGGTGGTGAAAAGACAGTATGTGGGGATGAGATACGAGACCAGATTGGCTGCGCTCCAACGACAGGCCAAACACGCACAAGATGTTGTGGATGGGAACAAGAGAAAAGCTGAATCCAAGAAAGACAGACAGATGTCAACAGCTCTGACTCTGTTCACCTCCCAGAATCAACCACAATTCAACAGAGATGGGAGGGGCAGAGGAAGAGGCAGAGGAAGACTAGGGAGAGGCGGCAGCCAACAACGGGATGGGGCGTGTCATCGCTGTGGCCAATACGGACATTGGAGAAATGACTGCCCTCGTGGTCATGGGCCCACCCACCAACAGGGAAACCAGCAGGCTGACTGAGGGGCAGACCCGGGAGGCAGGACTCCAGAGGAGCTTTTTCCTCCACCCACCACAGCTTTTGCTGCAGCATCTGTTAAGGGAAGTGAGACACACACACACACACATACACTCATTTAACTGCTACAGCTTTTAAGCGTTTTCCTTTGTTTACATTGTCTGTGAAAAATCAACCAGTTTCTTTTATGGTTGACAGTGGTGCAACCCATTCAGTTCTTAAGGCAGACACCCTAAATCCCACTCCACCATTCAGTGGTAAGACTGTCATCTCCATTTCTGCCGGAGGCCATCATGATAAAGGAAAATTCACGGTGCCTTTAACCTGCTCGTTACAAGGTGAGCATCCATTTACACATTCCTTTCTTTTATCCAAAGTTTGTCCAGTGAATCTACTGGGCCGTGATCTGATGTGCAAACTGGGCATTCATCTTCTGACTCTGAGGAAAAAGATTTTATGATGGTTAAATATAGCCCAAGAGCTCCCTGCTATGCTTATCAGTGGAAAATGGGAAGCTCCCCTCTTTCTTCACATTGGCTGTCCCTCTGCAGAGCCAGAGTCTCCCCAGGGGCGGATGTGATGGGGGAAAGGGATTTATATTGCACATCCTACTTCTGTCCTGATGGTCCTGACCAGCAGTATAAAAAAATCTTTTTTAGGGACTGCTCTGACAGACTGACTGTGACATGTATGTTTTGGAATGAAAGTATGTGTGCTTTGTCTGTTTCACTAACCTCTGACCAACTTGTTTAAACTTTACACATCCCCACATGTGTCTCTTTCCAAGTCGCCCTCAGCTGAGTGGATAGATTTGGGCCCCTTTGTAGCTTCTGCTCTCAGTGAGTCTCAGTGGCAATCCACTCATGACTCAGCAGTTTTGTTTTCCCCAAGGCAGGGTGTGTTTAAGCAGAGCATGTTCTCTGTAATTCACTGCCAGAAAAGTGTTCATTTGGTAGTTGATGATGACTTTCTGACATGTTTCTCTGCTGACTCACCATTGCCACCTGTCCCTCCAGCTCTCTCTCAGGTTCCCTCTGATTTGTGGGCCACTTCTCCCCATGATGTGGGCCTGGTTAAGAACTGCCCCCAGTAGTCATTATTACTCCAAAATCTGACTACTGCCCCTGCCAGAAGCAATATCCTCTCAAACCTGAGGCTTTGGAGGGTATTACACCTGTCTTCAATTCACATCTTAGGAGTGATATTGTTGTTCCTTGTCCAAATTCACCTATTCGCACTCCAATTTTCCCACGTGAACCTCCAACCAAACCCGACTGGCGTTTTGTCCAAGATCTCCAAGCTGTGAACAAAGCAGTTGTCCCAAGTACCCCTACGGTGCCCAACCCCCACACCATCTTGTCACAGATTCCTCCAACTGCTACACATTTCTCTGTGGTAGATCTAGCTAATGCTTTTACATCAGTTCCTGTTCATCCAGACAGTCAGTTTTGGTTTGGTGTGAGTCCCCCACAATCTGCAATGAGGTTCTAAGAGATTCTCTTTCTTCTCTGCAGCTTCCACAGGGCGTGGTCTTGTTAAGTTACGTCAATGAACTTCTTCTCTGCTGTCCCTCTGCCTCCTCGTGTAAGGAGGCCACACTGGCCCTCCTCCTCCATCTTCATTCTGAGGGTCATAAAGCCAGTTTACACAAACTGCAGTTCCTGGGACATCACATTTCTGCCACCACCAAGGCCCTGGCTCCTAAACAGATTGAGGCCAATCCGAAAGCACCAAAACCTGTCACCAAGAAACAGCTGATGTCCTTTCTTGGTATGGTAGGGTACTGTCGGGCCTTCATCCCTCATTTCTCTGAGCTTGAGGCCCCTCTGGCCGCCTGCATACATGGTAAAGGTCTGTCTGGCCATGAGCCTTTCCTGTGGACCCCACAGGCTAAGCAGGCTTTTCTTTCTGTGAAACAAGCACTGTGTTCTGCTCCAGCTCTGGCTCTGCCCGACCCGTTCAAACCTTTCTTTCAGTTTGTTGATGAAAAACATGGTTTCATGTCTTCGGTTCTCCTCCAACAGCACGGCTCTCACAAGCGCCCAGTGGCCTATTACTCTTCCAAGCTCAGCTCTGTTGCTGCAGGCCTTCCTGGCTGTCTGCGATCTGTGGCTGCATGTGAGAAGGCTGTACTCACATCGCGTGACATTGTGGGTTACAGTGAGCTAACTGTTTTTGTTCCTCATTCCGTAGCCATCATTTTGCAGCTTGATGGCTGCGATACACCACGGTTCTTCTTGACATGCCTAACATCACTGTGAAACGTTGTACCTCACTTAACCCTGCCACTCTTCTTCCTACAGCGGAGGATGGTGTTCCTCATTACTGTGAGACTGTTCTGTCTGAAGCCTGCACTCCAAGACCAGATTTATCTGATGAGCCTCTTCATAACTCTGACCTTGTTCTTTTTTGTGATGGCTCCTCCTCCAGAGACTCTTCTGGTAAGAACAGAGTAGGTTTTGCTGTCTGTGATGAGCATCAGGTTCTCCTCTCTGGCTCTCTTCCTTCACATTTCTCTGCTCAGACAGCTGAACTTGTCGCTCTTACTGAGGCCTGTAAACTCGCACAGGGTAGGTCCCTGACTGTGTACACTGATTCACGTTACGCTTTTGGTGTGGTTCATGACTTTGGTGCGCTGTGGCGTCACCATAACTTCCTCAAATCTGATGGTAAGCCTATTCTGAACTCCACACAGGTTGCTGCTCTCCTTGATGCTATTCTTCTTCCTTCAGAGGTCGCTGTCGTGAAGTGTCAGGCTCACACTAAAGACACTTCACTCTCCTCCTTGCTCACTACAGGACATCCAGTCTCTTCTACTCCAGAGGAACGCTCCATCTGGAAGGCTAACTCCTGCACCCCTGACTCTGCAGGTATATGGCGCTCTGTTCATGGTAAACCTTGCCTTCCTCGTCATTTCTTCCCATGGTTTGCTAAGTTGTCACATGGGATGGACCATGTGTCAAAAGGAGGGATGGTATCTTCTATAACATCTCTTTGGTTCACAAAAGGCTTCACTGTGGTGGCTGAAAATTACTGCAAAAAATGTTTGATCTGTGCAGGCTACAATACAGCCCGCCCTCTTGCCTGCCCTCCAGCTAGTCATACACCGCCTAATCAGCCTTTTGATCACGTGATGATGGATTTCATTTAGTTAACACCTGCAGAAGGTAAGAAATATTGTCTAGTCATAGTAGACATGTGGTCAAAATGGGTTGAAGCTTTTCCAGCTAAGCATGCCACAAGTTCAGTCGTGGCTAAGGCTCTGGTGACTGAAATCATTCCAAGATGGGGAATTCCAGTCTGACAATGGTTCACACTTTGTCAATGCAGCCCTGAAAGAGGTAAGTGGACTGTTGGGGTTCCAACTTAAGACTCATTGTGCTTATCGTCCACAATCAGGCGGAGCAATAGAACGTGAAAGGTAAGTTGGCTAAATGTTGTGGAGAAACAGGATTGTCCTGGCCTAAAGCCCTCCTACTCGTTCTTATGCACATGAGGATGAGGAAACGTTCCCAAACGAACCTCAGCCCATTTGAGATTCTGTTTGGCAGACCTCCTCACACTAGTCTGGATCCCCCAGGACTCTCCGTGTCTACCACATACTGTGAAGGTAACATGCTTGCTTATTGTCAAAATCTGTCCAAAGCTCTCTCACAGGTGCACAGTGTGGTGAAGGAGGCCCTGCCACGCCCAGCATCAGATCTGCTCCACTCCTTGGTTCAGGGAGACTGGGTCTTGGTCCGGGAGGCAAGGAAAAAGCACTGGCAGTCTAAAAGGTGGCTGGGTCCCTTCCAGGTCCTGTTGGTCACTCACACAGCAGTGAAGGTCGCTGAAAGGTCCACGTGGATTCACGCATCCCACTGTAGGAGGTTCCAAGGTACACCAACCCCAGCTCCAGCTGACCTCTCAACCACAAGGCAGAACAATCCCTGAGGTCAGCCCCGTGTGAGGTAGTCTACCCTCCACATGGCAACATGAAGTGCACCCAGGCTGCAGTGATGGGATGGGCGTGCACCATCCTCCTCATCCTCATCACCCTCCTCCTCTGGTACCTGGATCCCACCGGCCCTCGCCCAAAACAACGTACCCCAGCTCCGTCCCAACCCGCAAGACGACTGCAGGGGACAGAAGCACCCTCCTTAAGGAGGCACCGCCGAGATGACCACACCCTTGATCATCATGACCACACTGATAATCTTTGGTGGCAAGTTACAAACATGTCAGCTCATAAACTGACAAATGATAGCTGCTTTGTTTGTGGACTGGTGCCACATGCCACAAAGGTTCACTTTCCATGTTCATCATTATGTTCCAGCGGATACATCTCCATGTGATGATGCTGGTGATTTGGTGTTGTTTGAGTAAATTTTCTTTCATGTGTGATTAATATGTTTTATTTTAATCAAAGGGGTGGATTGTAATGGGAAAATTATACATTATACAAAATTATACATTATACACATAACCTTTACATATTTGTGTGATACTCAGATGAATCATGTAATCCCAAATTTCCCTGAGGGCTCTCTGAAGGGATTGATAAAGTATTTCTATTCTATTCTATTCTATTCTAACCTTGCACTTTGTATTATTAAAACCATGATTTATCTTTCACTAAGCAGAATGACCTGTACCCAGAAAATATTTTGGTAATGAGCTCTTCATTCTTATCACACCGCTGTTAACATTCTTCAGAAACTTTGTACCAGTTCGAGCAGGGTCTGAAGACAGTGTACTGAGGATTTGCTTCAACGACCTTGATGATATCATTTCATGCGAGTCTATATTAACCAAGCCCATGTGTATCTCTGCGGACTCGCTCAGCCAAAGCTGTTTGACTGTGTGACTCTCATTGCTGATCAGCTCTTAATCAAATACTTTGTTTGATTCTCACTTAGTGTGTGATCTTTGATAATAAAAATTCCACTACAAGGCCCCTTCATAATCTCATTTTTTAAATTTCTTTATTTGTTTAAATATATTGTTTTATCTTATTTATTTGTAATTATGGAATTTATGTAATCTTGCTGGACCTGACTGGATGGGACAGAAAAAAAAGGACAGTAATGGAGAGAAGTAAAAAGGAAAGTGGAAAAAAGGAAGAGGAGACAAAGATACAGTAGAAAGAAGCAACGACCCTTCAATCCAACCTAACAACCAGACAACCAACTGCTACCCCTAAACAGGGACCAGCTAGAGCCCCCCGCGGTCACGGGGCACAAGCCCTGGTGGGCCAAGATCGGCAGCTTCTGACCCAGCCAGGCACTGGCCATCCAGGGCGGCCAGAGCGAAGGGCCCCAAGAGCCCAGAAGCAGCCATCCCCCAGACAGAGAGCCCCCACCATGCCCAGGAGGACCAGGCCACCCCAAACAGCCACCTGGCGTGGGCCAGCACCCACCCCAACGTTCCAGCCGCACACCCGGGGAACCAGGGCACCATCTATTATTCCCCCCATCCTCCTACCCTAAATGCTAAATCCTAAATGACAAGAAGTTTCCATTTTCTATTTTATGTTCTGTTTTATTCCTTTATTTTTCCATTGAATGAAGTTAATCATCTTTCTTTTTTACAGGATGTCAGGGTTGTTCCAGGTGGGTGTAAGCTTACATGGAATAAGTGAAGACTTGGCTCTCTTAAGGAATTCCCACCAAGCCATTAAAGAGGAACTGATGTTAATGCTTTTAAAACATTTATGTGGTTTGATGGCTGAGCTGATGAATGGCAGGTCAGAGATAACTAGATCCTCACACAGTGCTTGCTCTACATCTAACCATGGTTCATCTACACTACAGTTTCTTTTACCCTGTATGTTCTTTTTTTTGCTTGTCTCTAGGGAGAGTTCATATTGAAGTTTATAACACACAACTATTTGTAGCTGCCCCATTTTTTGGTGAAGAGCGGTGAGCAGTGCCACAAAATAAAAGTCTGCATGACGGGTAGCTACTCTAATGAAACAGTTTTTGTCACCAGGAGATTTAAAACTGGTATTTTTTTTGGGAGAAATCCAATAAAATTATACCATGCAGTACTGAATGATCTGTCCTTCAAAACACAGACCCAGAAGATTAGCTGCTAACTCAAGAACAGCCTCAGTCTGGTAATGACATGTTGGAAAAGATGGTGGCTGCAGTTCCTGATGCCCCACTTTCCAAGAACAAGCCCAGCAGCTTGTGTTGAAAAAAAGCAAGTAGCTCACCTCATCCCTTGGCTTTATTGGCTTACACAAGAGGTAAATATGTCTGATTATCCAGTTTAATAGCCTAGTATGTGTTTTTTAAAAAAAAAAGATTTTAACTAAATGTCTTAAACAGTGTACCATAACAGCTGGATGAGTTTCCTTATAAATGTATCATCAAGCCCTCCCTCCACATGCATAGTTACCTGTATATGCACCACATCTTCTAACAATGTTGTACTGTTAGAATGAAGGGAATATACTTGAAAAAGGAGATAAGAATGACAAAACTGAAAATGTGGATAGTTACAATACTGCAGAAACGAACTGATTTTATGCATTTACATTATTTGGTGAATAGTTTCCATGACTGATTGTTTTTTGGGAAATTTGGCTCACAACCCCAGTTGAAGGATATTTGATAATACTGTAACGATATAGTGTTAGTGACAGATCAACAGCACCTTCCAAAAAGTATTTATCCCTTAAGCATTTTTGCTCTTTGATTGTATTGCAAACTGTAATATAACTTTGATGTGTTTTAGGACACAAAAATACCCAGTAGCCCAAATACATGAAGTGGATTTAAGATAATACAACTGCTTTGGAAAACTCTAAGAAAGTGTCAATAAAAAAAAGCTGAAAGACAGTTCTTTCTTTTCTCTGTCTTTGTTTTGTGGGCTTAAATAAAGATATAATGCTGCCAGTTTCCTTCAGAAGTGCCATTGAGTGTAATTTGTGTCTCAGTTCATGTACATCTTTTTAGAAAGGGCCCATCCAGAGTCTGCTGTGCCACAAAACAAGCATGAAGACCAAAGAACTCTTAAGACAGACTGGAAACAATGTTAAGGAAAATGACTGATTAGGGATATGAAAAGAACTGAATGTCCTGCTGATATCTTAAGGTTATTTTTCATAAAGAATGCTGCAAAATCATTAAATTACTATTTTTTTTAAATAAAAGGGATTAAGAGTCCACAAGAAACCTGCTAAGAAAGGGAACCAAACCAAAGCCTGTGGAGCAGGCAAGAAAGGGAGTAATCAGAAAGGTAACAAAGAGACCAAAAGTATCCCTGAAGGTGCTGCAAAGCTCCACAGCAGAGGCCGAAGTGTCTGTAAGGCTGCCTTCAAATAGATGCTTTGGAAAAGTAGCCTAGAGGAAAGAGTTTTTACTTATAGAAAAAAAATCTACATAGGAGTTTGCTAATAATTTGCATTTGGGAGACTCCCCAAACATATGGGGAAAAGGTACATTGGCCAGAGAGACTAAAACTGAATGTTTTCTCCATCAGGAAAACAACTGTTTGTGGTGCAAACACATTCTCTTGAGAACACCCTAAGTAAATACTTGTGCTTTCTAAAGTTTTACTGTCATTAGTTTTTTTCTTATTTACTGTTAAACTATGTGTTGATCAAATGAAAAACCCTGCAAAAATCCCTGAGTATAAGGCAACTAAATCGGAAGAATTTATACCCTCACCTGTGCTGCACCTGAGCCAAACACAAACTCAGTCTGCTGCCTCAGCAGCAGATGACTGATCCCACTGACTATACAAGTGATCTAGTTGCTATTTCAGGAAACTCAGGCATTACCAATTATAGACTCATCGCTGGTTTGGGATGCTTAGTGAATGACACCGTATTTAAACTGGAGATAAAACTGTAAAGACTTTTTTGTTTGCTTCTTTATTTAAACCTGGAGCACGAGAGAATTCACCATTGTGGTTTTTTTTACACATGGGAACACATTTAACTGTTTAGAAAACTCTCCGTCCGTCCGTCCGTCCGTCCGTCCGTCCGTCCGTTCATCCATCCATCCATCCATCCATCCATCCATCCATCCAAAACCAATGGCTAGATTGACTCTAAGCATTATAAAAACAAATGTTCCTTGTTTTTCCTTTAGTGTAACTCTGAATCAAGGGCTGTTGGCATTAAAGTCTTCTACAGTTAGACCATTTGAAAAATGGCATCAAGCAGACTTTGATTGATTGTTTTTGGCATGCCAAGGCAGATGTGCCGTGTATCTTCCACACCTGTCCGCTGCTGTGACTGAACCAGTCGGCAGGCGGAGGGAACCCCTGCCCTTATCTGTGGCACCAGACAAGATTAAAGGGAAGAACAAACAGAGGAACTAATAGTTGTACTCAACAAATCCTCCCACACAGTCTGCAGCAACAACAAAAAGCTCTCTCAGTGAGTCTGAAAGCTGCACCTCAGAAGTGGTAAAGAGACAGGGTAAGGCAATACTTCCCAACGATGATTTATTTGGCTTAACTGATGAGCTTCTGTTTAAATTACTACAATATCCTTGTTAATGTTAAAATTTGGGGTGAATTATTGTATAGACTACTTAATTGGGAGAAACTCATTGTCTCATGATTGATAGACTCAACTGATCAATTTAACTGCTTATTATTAAACCAATTTAGTGAGATGTAGTAATTTGAGGTGATGTTAATTTGAGGTTTTAAAAGGCAAATGCATTTAAAATGACGAGATGGATGCACCAATCGGAGTATGCTGAAAAGAGGAGGGGGTTTGCAGGAGATGATGATGTCAGTGTGTGACAGATGAAACATCAGACAGGCTCTCAGTTTGCACAAAAGAAAAAACCTCAAGGGTTCATCTCGTCATTGTTCAGCAGATCCATGGCATGAACACATGCAAACCAGCCTCAATCAGGGAGTGGGCTGCCAGCAGGTCCAGGTAATATGTGTTTTAAACTTTCATATTTTAACTTTGTGTAGCATTCATATCATAAATGGCTGCTGTCTAAAATGTTTGCATTAATATTGTTTTTTCTTATCAGTACTATTGTCCTCATGAGATATTATTTTATCCAGTGTGGCATAGTTTTAGTCAAATTAGTTTTTATTTTAAGTGTGAAAAATTAAGCAAAATGAACCAATAAAATACTTACTTTTTAGCAACACGCCATTCACATGTACTTTTTTAATTCCTTTAAATTAGCAATTTCTCAATTAAATAATCAAAGCAGTCCTCATAATCTCTGAGACATTTCTTTATAGTTGTGGAAAATTTTAGAGCTGCATATCTCGTGTTTAAGTGATTTCAAAAGTGCATGCATTTTATGTGACAGGTGTAAAGGATAGAGCAGTTGGCAGCACTGGCAGCGAAGGTGCATGTTTTTGCAGGGGTGTCTCTTCGCTGCTGCTGTGCTCATGGCTCGGAGGAGAGCTTCAGGTGGCTGCTGCTGTCCCCGAGCACCTATGAACGAAGACAATGCTCGCTTCTGCCTGCTGGCTGGCCTCATCCTTCTCTACTTATTGTGTGGGGCAGCCATCTTCTCAGCACTGGAGCATCCCTTTGAGCTCCGCGCCCGATTATTATGGAAACAGCAGCTGGACAACTTCACCAGGCGGTACAGGGTCAACCTGGGCGCCCTGCACACTCTGTTGCGGCAGTATGAGGAAGCAAATGGAGCTGGAATCAGAGTGGACACATTGAGGCCACGGTGGGACTTTTCTGGAGCTTTTTACTTTGTGGGCACTGTGGTCTCCACTATTGGTAAGTGTTCACTATTTAAACAGGTGTAAATCTTATTTACTGAGTTGTTAATGGAGTATTTACGTTCAAAAGTTACAATGAGTTGTGACCCCTTGAGCTTTCATTTTGTTTGTAATCTCCAGGTTTTGGCATGACCACACCGGCAACCATAGCAGGAAAAATATTCTTAATCTTCTATGGTCTCATTGGCTGTGCAGCCACCATTCTCTTCTTTAACCTCTTCCTAGAGAGGATCATCACAATGTTGGCTTACATCATGCGCTGGTGTCATGAGCGTCGGCTGAGGTGTGGTGCAGTCAGAGTGATGTCCAGCAGGGAAGAGTCATCGGGAGAAGAGGACAGCCTTGAAGGCTGGAAACCCTCAGTTTATTACGTGATGTTGATCCTGGGAGTGGCATCCGTTGTGATTGCATGCAGTGCCTCCACCCTGTACAGCTCTATGGAGAACTGGAGCTATGTAGACTCTCTCTATTTTTGTTTCGTGGCCTTCAGCACCATCGGGTTTGGAGACCTGGTGAGCAGCCAAAGAGAGCAGTATGAATCTCAGGGGGCCTACAGGTTTGGAAACTGTCTTTTCATCTTGATGGGAGTGTGCTGCATCTACTCACTTTTCAACGTCATTTCTATCATCATCAAGCAAACTCTCAACTGGATCCTGAGTAAGTTGGTCTGCTCAGGGAGACATAAGCTCTGTTCATGCTCTGTACGTGGTTGCTGGTTGCTCTGCTGCCCCTGCCTTCTGAGTAAAAAACACAACCAGAGGCATCTGCCTGCACAATGGAGATCAAAATGCATGAAACGCAATGCAGTCCAGCCCATGCCATCCCAGTACCCTGCAGAAAGGCACCACTACACAGATGGTTCTATAGAGACTGTGTACGACAGTGAGACGGATGCCGGTACAGTTGCAGAAGTTTACGTGGGGCGTCGCCTGTCGGGAGAGATGATCTCTGTCAAGGAGTTCATGGTCTCCAATAAGCTGTCTCTGGCATTGCTGCAGAAGCAGCTGAGCGAAACAGCTCATCAGGGCCCGCGGCAAAGCTACAGCCATCAAAATGGATTCTCTGGTGGGGTGGGTGCCTTGGGTATTATGAACAACCGCCTGCAAGAAACCAGTGTAGACAGATAGCACCAGAATAATATATTATAATATCTCATATATATATATATATATATATATATATATATATATATATATATATATATATATATATACTTGTGTACATGGATCTAGGTTCCCTATTGTAGAGCCCTCACCCAAAAACCTTTTGTGGGGAAAAATCTTTTTAGAAAAAAATCATCTGTTTTCTTAACATGGTGAAACCAAACTCTTTTTGTTTCAGTAGAAATCAGGGCCAGTAACAGACTTCCAACATGGACAGCAAATAACTGATAATCTTGTCTGGAGATGAGAAAAAAAAAAAAGGACAAATACAGCCGAAAAGAGCTGAACATCACTCTGAAGAGGGGCCTGATGTCCTTAAATGACTGACTCATACCAAAGCAATCAGATGAAAAAGGCAGTGAAGGGCCACTTTAAAGAGGACTGCTGATTTAAGAGTGCTGCTCATGTTGCTGGGTCTCCTCAACAAATCAGGTTGTTTGTGAGGTGATCAGAATTATTAGTAAACGTGCAAACACAATATCTGCCCTCTTCTCCAAAAAAAAAAAAAAAAAGATTCACATGTAATATATTTGAAAAATATTTTAAATGCTTAAACAATAATTAAGAAAGAGGTATTATAACTTGTTTTGTTGCTCATAAGATGCCCATCTTACCTCATCATTGCAAGTCATTTAAATTCATAGTCATCTTAAAAGAGATCCTGGGCTCTCAGTATAGAAAATCTAATCAAATGTGGCCTGGAGAGGACGCTCTTAAACCAGTAAGTGCTTTGCAAGTAGTGGCAACCTTACATAAATAGAGCAGAGAGAAAAGCTCAGTCTCTTTATGGATAACTTGATGAGATCTGTTACTATGCAAAAGAAAAATAATTTGATCCTTTCTGTCCTGTCGTTGGTTTCCAACTGTGCTTTTAATGATGGTGACAATTTTCCCTCTTAGATGTTTTACAACAAAAGAAAAAATCAGTTTTTTTGTCTGCAATGTTAAAAGTGCAGAAAACAACTGATTTAGTGAGTAATTATAAGCGAAACACTGCAAATTGTGTCAGATATTCTTTATTTAGATTTCAAACAATCATTACTCTTATCATAATCTCTATACACAGAAAAATGACTCAAAGAAGTTACAGGATAATGCAGAAAAAATAACCCATGCAGACCCGTTCTGTTGCTGTTATAGTTGCTGTTTTATCAACTATATAAAAGATGAATAAGGCAGCACAATACATATCAACTAATTCACAGAAAAAATACATTTCACAGACACTTTATGAATGTTTAAAGAAATATGCTAAATAAATAGAAAGACCTAGACTAAAGTATAGATTTACGTCAAATTATTATTTGGATATGTTTACTTTGTGATCATAGTCAAGCTTCCAGCTAAATGGTTGTTATTTTACATGTGTAGGAAAAATATAAAAGCAACCACCTCTTTAGAAAGAATTTAGATTGTGAAATGTATTTTTTCTTTATGTATGTAGGATAAGACATCGGATAAGTGTTTGTCTGTCATTTTCTGCGATGGCAGAGATAAACTTGTCAATTCCTGTGAGCGACCAGACTCTTCACACGTTGAGCTATTCCTATTGGGATGAGGAGTTGTAATTTGGCTGTGTGCCAGCTATGACAACGTTTTTCTGTGCTGGAGATGAAAGGCAAACTTAGTTTATTCTCATTTAGATAAAATATCCTTTTTAAAATACAATGTGATGTGTGTTTAACGTTCCTGGTTTTATTCGAGGACAATGTACAGCTTCACAGTTGGTTGTTATTCAGTTTTACAGTTTGTTTTTTTTATTTATCACCTGTTACCGTCTGTTTTCTGAAAAAGAGGCAGAGGTTTGTTGCTTGGTTTGTGTCTCTGAGTAAGTTTTACAAAATATCCCTCTCATATAAATATAAAGTATCAGGCTTTATTAGATCTATTTTTGCATTGTATTTGTTACCGTAAAATGCTGTTTGCTAGCATGACGTAAACGAACACCATTCTGGTCATGATCTCCCTTTTGTTTTTTTCAGATTGCACACATGAGAGAAACAGTTTTAATATTCACATTAATTACAGTCCCTCTTTGGATTCCCAGAGACAAACTCCCCTCTGGCTTCTCAAGAGCTTCCCAGACCCTAGAAAGACAGGTGATGTAGGAAATGTAGGTGATTTAACTTTTGAATACATAACATGCTTTGTAATGGTCTGAATGGGACAAATAGCTTAATATGTACTCACATTTGGTACTGTGGGCTTGTGTGTTTCTCTTTGTTGGTAGTAAGCAGAGATAATACAGTTCCTTCTATAACACACAAGTAAAATGGCGTCTTTATGCTGTAGACTGTAACAGTGATGCACACACATTCACACGGGGATTTTACGTGACTTACTTGCTCTGTATGCCTCCACCTGGAGGTAATCCAGGAATGACAGTGGATGCCAAGACTGTGAGGACAGACAGCAGGTCAGGATCCTCCCCAGTGGCACATAACTCATCATATATCTCTGTCAAATATCAGAAGAAAGAAACACAATCATTTTTATAGAAATTCTGAAAATTCTTTGGAGTTCTACCTAAAGGAGATTTATTATAAAAAAAAAATGACTTCTGGGCTTGAGAGGGTTTATTGAGATGTCTGACTCAAAAAACACAACCTTGGCATTTCTGTAAAACGCATGTACATCACAAAGGATGGACTTACATGGACATTTGTGTTTGAAAAAAGTAAAAAAGACACCCTTTGTAAAACATCTTTCTAATCCCCATTGATCCTACTTGCTTCCATCTATTATTTATTTCTATTTTCCTCTGAAACAAGGAAAGGGGAAATAAAGATAAAAATAGACTTCTGGTTTGTTACCACCGCCCCTCCTTGACTGTGTTGGGTTTTGCCAAGAATGTTTAACAAGCCTTTTTTTTTTTTCTTTCATTTTTTATTTTGGGGTTTTTGGATGTCATCATTGTACAAATGTTCTGCATAGGATTTACGCTCACTACATCTTCAAATTCTATATGGCTGTATAACGTACAAATGAGCTTTTTATATTGTCCATTTGTTTGTTTGAAAATTCAATAAAAAATTGTTGACTAAAAAAGCAAAGGGAGATCATTTTTAGCAAGTGAAATTCTGTTGGATTAAAAAGTTTACATGTTTGGAAGTATTTAACTGTGGTTCCACATCAGGACAATATGCTGTATGTGGATTTACTTAAAATGAACCATACTGACTTTTTAATAGTAAAACATTGACATGTTTCTGTACCTTTTCAGATACATTGACTGTATTAAGCAGAATCACTACACGAAGATTTGCCCTTTTTTGGTATTTTGACAACATTTATTCTTTTTTAAAAGAATAAAACGGAGAAAATAGAGACTTTGACCACAAACACATCGTCTGTACCCACACACCTGCCACTTTGGACTCCAGCAGGTCCTCCAGCTCGGCCTCCTGATGTAATGCCTCTGCGGACAGGTGGGGGGCTCCAGGGAAGCAGAGCAAGATGATGCTGATGTTGTCCAAGCTGCCCTGTGGAGCGAAGCAGCAGCAGCATGGGTGAGTAATGATGCCTGACCTTACAAATGTCAACACAGAGAACGTTATTCCATCCAATGTGAGCGGTTTAGAGCTGGATTATTTTCACCTCAAAATTTGCACACCAGTGTCACACAGATGCAGCGATGCAAGAAAAAAGAGTGTGACATTTTGAGGTCATTGTGCACATCCAAACTGAAACTGTTACATAACTGTGACATGATGTCCAGACAGAGTGCTGCATCATCTTTAACATGTGCACCAATGGCCCATGTTTATCTGGTTGTGTAGCTTTCTCTTGCGGGAAAAATAGAAGACACTAAATTTTTGATATTATCTGTACTTCTGAGGGTTTCTGAAACTGTGAAAAGGGAAGAGAATATATGAAACAAATCAACATAAACCCATATAACCTGTTCTGACACCCCTGCAGTCTATTTTAATGCGCTGTGCAGACAATTGTACCATGAACAGCAGCCACAGTCTAAATGATGCTGAATCAAGGCTTTAGCAGATGTCAGTGCTTCTTTTTACAGGGAGAATATTTGCTTTTAAAGCCAAATATGCAGTTGACTGGTTCTCGATAGGGGCTAAAATTGGTTTAAAACAGCTTTAATTAATAAATCACACCACAGAGGAATGTCACATGAAGGGAACATCAGCAAACAGACAAAAGCCAAACATGTTAATTAAGTCTTCTCCAGTTTTACACCTTGTCTGTCAGCATCTAGAAAAAAATAAGTATTATGTACTATTCGTCTATTAGGATGTTCTTTCTTGTTTTATAGAGTTCTTAAATGCTTGGAACAACTCTGGACCAAACTAAAATGGGATTTGACAACCTTTAGATCAAAATAAAATCAACAGTCCATTATAAATTAATGTAACTCATCATGAAACTGATGTGCTTTGTGGTTGTGATCATGTAAATGACAGCAGGATTATTGCTATAACCTAAAGTAGTCTGTTCTGACCTTATAAAGACAGAGATCAATGACTTGTGCGCAGACATCCCTCAAGTCAGTGCAGACACGTAACCGGTTGTGGATGAAAGCGCAGAGCTCCTCGTTGCTGATGGTGTCCCATACCCCATCGCAGGCCAGCACTAGAAACTCATCTGCTGGTGAGCGCTCCACTACATACACTTCTGGCTCTGGTGACACCATCTGCTGGCTGGGTGTCCGCTTTTCTGCCCCCTTGTAGCTGAAGTCTCCCAGGGCTCGGGAGACAGCCAGGGAGCCATTAATCCGTTGGAGGGACACTGAGCCGCCTGCACTCTCAATACGCTCCTTCTCCAGAGGACTGTAAGGTTTGTGGTCTTCAGTGGAGAAGCACACCTGCCCAGACCTGCACAGCATGGCTCTGGAGTCACCACAGTTGGCAAAGTAGATATAGTATGGCGAGATGAGGGTGGCTATCACTGTGGTGCCTCCCCTCTCCCAGCCTTCTCTCCGGGCCACAGAGTGTAGATGCTTATCTGTTTGCATGAAGCCTTCTGTGATGGCACCTTTCACCTTTTCAGGATTGTCCTCTGGTCCAATTCCACCTGTGTGCACAAAGATGGACAAAAACAAAATATAACAAATACGCTGTGAAGAATACACGAGTATCACTATAAGTAATCAGTGTCATTAGAGTAAATTATATGAATAGAGTTTCTTAAATCTTTCACCTGTGGTCAGGATTTGACCCAGAAGATGCTGGGAGCAGTACTGTGCAACTGTGCTACCTGCATGACCATCAAATACAGCGAAGAAGCTCCACTCGGCTAATTCTCCACCAAGCTGTGGCACACAGTTGTGGAAGTCCTCCATGTTAGCCCTCCAGCCCTGCATGCTTCCCAGGGCGTATGTGAGGCCCCAGCGGGCACAGCCCTCCTCTGTTAGCTTGTCAAGTACTGGTCTGTCCAGGTAGGGGCTGGGGATGACCTCCTCTCTCTCCCCGTCCCCTGGTTGCTCTCCCTCTGCTGCTCCTCCACGGCCTCCTTTGAAGAAAGAGCTGACCCTCTTTTCTGTTTCCTTCACCAGCTGCCGCACGAATGCAGGCATCTCCACACTGCCTTTCCTGGCTGTCCTCATGGCTTTGATGTGCAGCTGATGTGGGAGGAATCTTTTTTTGTCCCTGCTCCGGTGTTTGTGGCTGGGACGGAGAGCTGAGCTGTAGGCCTGATTCTGGGCCTGTGCAGTGTCTGCGTAGCCCTGCTGCTCCAGGGCTCAGAGCATGGCTGCCTCTGCTGATGGATGTTCTGTGTGCTCGATGCTTACCCCCCTCTCTCTGCTCATCTTCTTCTTCTCCTCTTCCTCTCTGGAGACCTTACTGATCAGCGATCTGTCCTCCATTCATCCTTCCTCCCTGCTTTGTTTTTTCTCCTCTCTGTGCTGCTGTGATTTCACCTTCTCCCTCGCTTTTTCATAGCACTTCCCTCTTTCTCAAGCTCTCCCCCGGCCTTGTTATTTTCCCTGCCTCTGCTGTGATTGGCTGGCTATTTGTGTACACCAATCACTGCCTTGGTTGCATTGGCACTATCGGGTTTGAGCTCCCCGTCAGCCACTGTCCTCCTATCTGCAGCTCTGGCCCTCCCCTTGAAGGTAATCTCAACCTTTGATCGGTTGGGATTATGGGCTTGTGGATTAAAGGACTGTTGGCCATTTACCAAGTATGTGGTGGTGGGAGGCCAGGTTATAAAGATTCATTTAAAGTGATATTTCCCCTTTTCTCTTTTCTGTTTCTTTTTTTACATGAACTAGACTGACAGTGTGTATGATATCTTCAAAGGGATTCCCCTTTTCAATTAAAAAACTTAAAATAAAGCCATTTTATTTCATTATGGATCAATTCTCAATTATACTTTGCTTTGATTTAATCATTCTATTTATATTTCATAATATGTATGTAATTCTTTGACAGGAATTGTTATAATGTTCACAATAAAGAAAGATTCAGCTGTTTACATTTGGTTTGGTTTTTTTCTCCTTATGATATTCTTGCACCACAACATGACTTACAGCTAACTGTTTGATAACGGTTTGGTAACGTTCCCAGAACAACAGCTTAAATCTGGGGAGTCAGCCAGGATGACAGCGTTTCACTCTGCAGTTCTCTGTCTTTCTGATTTAGATGGAGATTTTGCCCCTGGTCATGATGCTGTGATCACCCGATGATGTGAACTGTTTTCATAAACAAAGATGCTTCTGGTTACTAAGGTACACAGAAGTGAAATTAACATTTGTGTATACTTCCAATAGCTGATCAATTAAAAAAGTCGGACTGTAAAATTTAAATAGTCAAATAGCAATGATTTATACTTCATATACTATAGACCATAGACAGCATGTTAAAATGAGAAATTTTACAATTTAATGAAAAAGACTAGTTCGTTTTAAATTTGATGGCAGCAACCCATCAGCCAAGATGATTAAAGGAAGTGCTGAAAAAAGGTAACACATAGTAACAGGTAATAAGTAAAACCTTAAGCTGATTCTTTAATTTACTGTGTCTTGCTTTGATTTACCACTATAGTCATATGATGTGATATTTATATATTATGGATATACAATTTGGTAATATTATACTATTTACAAACATAAAAGGTATGAACCAAAACACACTTAATGTTATGGGCTTCAGGATGTTCCTCATCTGAAGAAACCCTTTGCAAATAACATAAATGAGGATAAAAAGAGCGCCTTAGAGAGGTTGAGGCTCTCCTAAGTAAAGATGGGCAGAGGTTCAGTCTAGAGGTTCAGCAATCTATAAATAGAAAAAAGTGTGTGTAAAGAGTAATGTTCCTCAACTTAAAATTTTAAATACTTTGAATATTCATTATCTACTGTTAAGCTTATTTAAAATGGTCTGAAGCAAAGCAGAAAATTGTTCTAGGGCAAGAAAAATCCAAATTTGAAATTCTTTTTGGAAGTCATGGATACTGCATCCCCCAAACTAAATATGTACCAATATACTTGTTATCAGTTCAAAAACCTGCATCTCTAATAGTATGAGGCTGCATTTTTGCCTATGGAACTGGCACCTTGCACACCTGGAAAGACACCATCAATGCTAAAGGTTATACACAGGTTATGGCTTTGCTGTCATTCAGATGCATGTTTCAACAAGACAGTGCTAAACCATACTACCTACATCTTTTACAAAAGCTTAGCTTCAAAAAAGTCCAGGTACTGGATCTGACCTGCTTGCATGAAACTCAAAATACAACCAAGAAAACCCAGAACTGTTGAGCAGCTAGAATCCAATATCATACAAGAATGACACAACATTCCTCCAAAAATAACATCTGGTCCCTTCAGTTCCCAGACTTTACATACTATTGTTTAAAGAAGAGGGGATGGTGGACAGTGGTAAACAACCCTGTCCCAACGTCTTTGGAAATTGTTCTCACTTTCAACATTTCAGATATTTCTACCACTGCTGGTGTAGACATCTTAAGCTGACTTCTGATTAGTGATTAATTTTACATTAAAAGTTACTGCTTGCTTGCATGGCTGCATGCAGAGGCCTCTGGGTACAGGTCGTCCCCCAACTGGTTGAGGAAGCATGAGAGTTTGTGAAAGCTGAGGCACATATACATGCTGATGTCTCAGGTTCCCAATTTCAGTGCATGTGTGTGTGTGTGAATCCAATACAGGATAAAATTAGGCCAGGCAGGCCTTATATTGCTGACAGAGCTGGGGTGGCCAAAAAAAGCCCAGCAGTGAAAGCCAACAGTGGAAGCACAAGGAATAAGAGGCGAGCAAGCAGGAGCGCTGCTGAAATGGCCACCAAACGTAAGGAAATAAAGAGTGTCAGCTTAAAATGAGGAATATTAGAGGAGTACAGCTGTGAAGTGGAGGGAAAAGAGAAAAATTAGAACTTTTTTCCCTTTGCTGGACAGGTGGGACTGCCAAGGATGACAAGTCAAACACTGAGTCCATCATGTCTTTCATTTGGTGGACAGATTGGAACTTAAATAAGATCCTGTCGTTGACTGAATGATCTTTTTTCATTTTTTAAACTGCCATACAAAAGGATTTATGACTGTTTTCTAATAAGCTTATTTAAAGCAACCTTTCAGAGAAAAATCTTTTTCTGAGGATAAAGAAGCAAAAAATAAATGATTTCTTCAATTTGTGATAAGATCTACACACTAAAAATTATTGTTCATTTTGATGCCTCCTTCATATACTTTAGTTTTTAAACGTTAAATACTGACAGTTATTATTTCCTTTTATACAATCACAACTAGAACAGACTGTAACAGGGAGGGCTTTGCATTTCTTATAGCAGCTGTAGGTTTGTTTTTAATGTGGAAGAACCTGATCTGAGTTGTGAAGACTGAGTGTTATTTGCTTTGGTGTTGCTTTCTCAAAATTTAGATAGAAAGAAATTCTGTGACTCTACAGTTGTGTTACTTCTGTTTGTTTAGATTTAGTTTCAAACTAAAATGAGGGTTATTTAAAAAAGAACTAACTGTGTAATGTGGATTTTTTTGTTACTTTATCTGTGGTTCTTTACATTGGCTGAACACATTAACCCCACATACCATGTGTTCTTTTAATGAAAAAGTTTATCTTGTATTTTTATATATTTTATATAAATAGCTTTTCCCATGCCATCTAGCATTTTCCTCACTTTTAGGCATCACCACCTCATGTCATCAGCTGCATCCCTGTTGTACTACCTGTAGCAGATGTTAAGTGTGAAGTCATGCACTTACAATCACTAACAATAACAAACAGATTACTGTGATGGATCAATACATTTATAAACAATAAAGTACTTGATTGCTCACTTTGAGTACAGAGTTCAAGCTTAACACCCATCATTAATTCCATCAGATAAATCTGTCCATCTTCTGTCTCTCAGTCCCTCTGAATAATTTCCTGTTTGTAACCATGTTTTGTAGTTGTGGATCTGGTGTACTGGAAGAACATGAGGAAGACCGGAGTTGTGTTTACGGGTCTGGTGATTGGCCTTGCCAGCCTCTTCCAGCTGAGCACCATCACTGTGCTTTCCCACGTCTTCCTGGGTATCTTGTGCATCACCTTCCCTCTTCGTCTTTATTATAAATTGCTGGAGCTGCTGCGCTGGAACCCTGGTGTCCACCCCTTGCAGTGAGTCCACCGATGCTTATACTTTGCTTTGCTTTTCCACCTTCAAGTCCATAGTGGATCTTCCACTGTATGGCTGGAAAATACTCATGCACTGCTGTCTATGGTAATATGATGTGCATCATTTAAGCATTCCAGTGTGATGGATGTTCTCTTTCATAGATTCCCTGTTGTGTGACTTTGTGCCCAGGTCATATCTGGAATATGACAGCTCTCTGACAGATAAGGATACAGTGATGCTGGTAGAGGAGGTGGTTCTGCTGATCGCATTTGCAGTCACAGAGATGAAACGTCTTCTTTTTATCGACAACATGATCGACTCCATTAAGGTCTTAGTATGATGATAAAATAATGACAGATAGAATATTTATATGTATTTAACATGCTTCATGAAGCTCATTCATTGTCTATTAATAGCATATAAACCATGGGTCACTAAACAGGGCAGAATGTTGGATTTGAAAATGTTTGGCACCATCTGGTGGTAGGACTAAAGATACCATGTTATCCTCATTCACATGGCTCATAGTTGCATTCTCATGCTGATTTTGGGTCGTACTGCTAAATAATAGCCATGAAAAAAAATCATTTTAACAACAGAACCTTGACTTTGTCTTACTTAAAAAACCCATAAAGAGGGAATTTTCTTCTTGTCAGTTTATGCTAATGTACTACATGTTGGCATAGAAGTAATGAACAACTTCACCACTAACACACCGGCTTATTACCATTCTGAAGGAAAAAATTGATAAATAATTAAACAGGGCAAAAAGGCATAATATTTCTTGGACATGTTTGTGTATGCAGTGCTTATAAGCTGTGTACCACACTTAAAGTGAAGCTACAGTTTTGGGCTGGTTTGGAATACAGACCTGTACAAAAGTATTCAGCGACCTCTTAAGCTTTTATATTATCTTTCCATGCAGTCAGGTTTTCTTGTAATTCTTTAATTAATTAGCTAATTATTAATGATTGCCCAATTAGTCTTTAATTAAATGGGCAATCATTTATCCTGGTTTCCCGCAGGCCTTCCAGAGTTTTTCTTTGCACTCATGTTGCTTTTTTACTCATTATGAGTCCCCTCATAACTCATACTTATTGAGTTTGTTATTTTTTTTTTAAAGCCACTAAACATGTCAAAACATGTCATGACATATCAGACAACTGAGCAAAGAATTTTAAATAGTATATTAAGGGTTTTTGTTAGCAGCCTTTTGCAAAGATACTTAATTTGTTTATCTACAAAAATGCCAAAGATAACACAATTTAACAGACGTAAAATTTGGTGGTATTTTTGCACCAATAAGGAGATTCCCAAAGAACTATTAACTGAAAACCTGGCATATCTCAGGAGGGTGTACAGTGTGTCCTTAAAGTAAAAACAAACAAACAAACAAACCAAACCAAACCAAACCAAACCAAACTAAAAAAAAAAAAAGAAAACAACAAAAACAGCTGGACAAGTAGATGACAAAAGAAGAAGTGGCAGGACTAAAAAAACCATATAAAAGATATCTGAAGGTAATGTGCTTGAGACAGGACCTAGGAGAGGCATCTGACCCTTCAGTTAATCCATCTATTGTTGACTGAAGTCTCTTGGTCTCCATGGATGCATTGCCATCGAGAAACCATTCTTAATTAAAGAAGGGAAACATGGAGAAAAGGCAGAGGGATGCCAAATTACACAACACCTAAAACCTGAAGCAAACAGGTCTTACGGAGTGATAAATCCTACCTAGCGATTGGACCCTAAAGCAGTGTGGGATCATAACAATAACAAAGGACAAAAATCCTGGTAATGCAAACTAAAATGAGGTGTGGCACGGTGTTTTGCACGGATCTGTACTGGTTCTTTACACTCTAGAAACATACATATTCATGAAGTCTTGTTCATATTTTAACTCAGCCATCATCTGTGCTCTTTCTCTCAGTTCGTTCTGCTCCTCTATCTGCTGACGTATGTTGGCATCGTAGCCAACGGGTTGACACTGGTGATAGCTGGTGAGTTGCAGTAACTTACACATCATGCTCATCTGAGTTTAAAGGAGAGGACACAGACTTTAGTTTTATTTATAACTCACCTGCTTCATGTCCTTAACCATCCACCATCATTACTAATAATCTGATGACACACAGACTGGAACAATTTATTCCACAAACTGATATACACCGACAGGATAATACTCCTCTTTTGTTCTTGTTTTACAGCTGTGATAGCTGTTTTCTCACTTCCTCTGTTATACAAAAAGCAGCAGGTAAACCTCTTTTTTATTTTTATTTTTTCTACAGGAATCTTTGACACCAAAGAAATGAAAGACTTGCTTTGAGCCCACTGACCTGTTTTGTCATTTTGGTGACAGGTGCCGATAAGAAGAATGGTTAGAACGTCCAAAAACTTAGTAAAGAAAATCAAAAGTGTGTAAGTAACCCACTCTTTGCCTTCTTTTTATTTTTTTCAATTTTTTGTGTACTTTTACTCTCATGTTTACAGATTCTGAGCATATTTTATATTTTTGCATTGTTTTGTGTATCATTTTATTGCAGATATGTCAGTCTGTATGAATCTATTAGACCTCCTGCTGCCCCAGAGCCAACCACAAAACCTGCACCACCAGCTGCATCTGCCCCCAAACAGAAAGCCAAGTCAAAATAACCTGTTGGTAGCACGTTGAAAGGATCTGAAAAATGCTGGAATGGTACATCCTCTTTGGGGCCGCTGGTGGGGCAGCTCATTTCCATCTCTTCACCGTGATTGTTTATGGGAGCAAGATTTAATTGATCCAGACAGCGGAAACAAAGCTGCCATTCATTCAAGGAGAGGGAGGGACTGTGTATGAGGTGGGGAATTTTATTTACTGAGATGCTCTCTGTAGCCTGCATGTAACATTACTAGTTCACACAGTCATCTTTAGTAGGGAAAACAGTTTTTTCTTTAAGCATATTTTTATTTAACTAATGAGTACTTTTTCAAGTGGAACCCCAGATTTATTCAGAATGAAGCCATATGTCACTGCAGCTTATTTAGCTATAAATTGTTAACCCATTAAGGCCCGACCCATGAAAAAATGGCAAGAAAAGTCAATTTTTTAAATATGAGGTCTTTCTTTTGGCCGTTTTACAAAATGTTATAAAAAAATTAACATTTCTTTTGGGAGGGATATCTATCATTTATTACCATGTGATACATTAAAATATTTTAATGTGGTTTTCTGCTTCTGGGTATCTATTAGAGGACAGAAGACAAGTATCAGATTGTATTCAACAGGATTCTGAGCAAAGTTTATACCATAAATTGAAGCAAAATGTCTCAGAAACTGTATGTAACATATATGTCTTGTCGGGCTCTTATGGGTTAACTGGGTAGAGCTAGAGTGATGAGCGCATAACCGGAAATTAATAAGCATTAATAAGCACTTACAGCAATGCTCTTGCTCTTTTGAAACACTAGAAGCAAGCTTTCTAAGTTTTATGACACTCATCAGAAATAATATCAGAAATAATGAGAGCACTGTCCTCTGCTCTCCAAGCTCATAGCATCTAATCAGGCCCTGAACAGTTATTATGGGTCACACTTATAATTGTTAATTTAAAGAGTACTTTAAACTTTAAGTAATCTTGACAATACTCAGCAAGTACAACTCAATCTGGATTAAGTGATTCACAAAATATTTTGCACATCAATAGACTTTTTCCTGTAGATCAGATTATTTCTGCTCTAATGGTTTAGTTGTGGATTTGAACCTACAGTACTTTCATTGATCACCAGGAGGCAGTGGAGAGGTGATAGAAAATGCTGACGTGATGCCACTTTTGGCTAATTTGTCAGCAAACTGTTGCCTATTTCCACACCCAGCAGACCTTAATATTAGCTGAGTCATGTTTAATGGTTCCTAAAAAGTGCTGTTCAATATTTACTCTCTTTTTTTTTTTTTAATCAACAAGGAAACATCTAGCCCTTAAGATGCTAAATGATACGTTTAGTTTTCTTGATCCTGGACAGTAGATTAATGATGTAATTGATATGGTATTTAAAAGCATTAAAGCCAAAACAATGAGCTAAAATATGACAAACACTGACAATCACTGTACAGTTGGAGTAGTATATATGAATTCTTCAAGTAAGGACAACTCAAGGAAACATCATCTCCAAATGGATGAATGTGGGAACTAGATAAACCTACACTGCTATCAGAGGACATCTCAGTAGTTACTTTAACATATGAATATAATACCAGTTATAAATGATATTGTCCAATCCCTATCTAAACTGGAGAATAGTTGATTAGACTCATCTTTCAAGGACACATCTCACTTCCAAAAATGAGAAAAGCAGCATCACAATAAGCCACTGTTGGTTTGTAAAGAGAAAAGTACTTAATGTCAGTTTGATAGTGTGGAGGTCACAAATAAAACAAATCCACTTACATAATAGAAATTAATGTGATCTTTATCAGCTCATAAAAACCAGGTAAATTTAACCTTAGATCAACAAAACATGAAATTTTACTCTGTCTTTTATCTTTTTTGTACGTGTTTTCTTTAACAAACGAAACTAAACCAAAATACAGAAGCCAGGAGTAAAACAGTACATTCTTACTGCTTTGATAGAAAAGAGTAAACAGCAGCCAGGTGCTGCTAATCAAATGTTCTTGATGATTTCATCATCAAAGAATGTGAGCATTTCTTTAAAAGCGGAAAATGACTTGCTGTCATTGAATCTACATGAACTACTCTGTGTATCAAAGTATTCATGAGGCCATCTGTCCGACAGCTAACACTTGGCTGCAATGTGATCATTCGATAGCACAAAAATCCCAAGTACAGCAGCAAATCTACAACAGAATGGCTGAAGGTGGAGAGACCTTGAGTTAACTGTGCATAACTGAATGCTTGCAAACCTCAATGAACTGAAACAATGTTGAAATAAATCCCTCCATTAAACAATATGGGGTCAACAAAATAAAGTTAAAGTCCACTAACCCATGAATCTTGGGTTTTATCTCAAATTTCACATAGTGCTACTCCATTTTACCTTATAAAAGTAGTATAATTTATCATGTTGTTTTTCATCTGAAATTGTTTTTTTTTAAAAACTCATTTTAACACCTGGTATTTATGAGCTAAACCTTTAAATGGACGTGTCCTTTTCAGGGCTGTGTGCTTTTGAAAATACAACACACAGCCATAAATTTACACATAGCACCCCTTGAAGAAATAGAATTTCACATCAAAAGGGGAAAAAATACTAAAAAGCTTTATATTGCTCAGATATTCTGAGCAACGGTGGTGCTTCAAAAAAATCTTTATATAGACCTTCATAACTCCACCGGCAGCTTGGATATTTCAGTTGTGATCTGACAAACTTGGGTGTGTACCAGCATGAATATAGATAAGTATATATATATATATATATATATATATGTATATATATATATGCAAATTCTGAGCCAGTGAACTGTAAAGAGTTTTTAGGTGCAGCAGTTAACTGTCAGATCAATGTTTAACGGAAAACAAAGGTGCACTCATACTTAATGATGATCATGTCTTAACGATTTAAAATGACATATTTTAAATATGTACTGTATTCACTTCTTTTCTTAGTCGCATTACAGCATGGTGTTGGGTATCTCCAGAAAGTTCTGGTCTGATTTGTCAAAATCTGCTGCCAACTAAGCAGCTTATTCTGGCACCACCTGATATTACTTTAAAATCTGTAAACTGTAAAATCATTTAGACAATATCAGTATTAATTTTTGTTTTCTAGGAGTCTGCTTATCTTAATACAGCTATGAAATGCACAAAAAGTTAAAGCCGAATCATGGTCTTATAACAAAAAACAGAAGAAAAGAAACCCAACTACATAAAGCGAGGCGTCATCATTGCTGTGACTTTTATCTTTTGTTTTAGGTTTACAATGTTTTTGTGTATATTTATTATTTTATTTGTTATTTCCTGTTGTAATTTTGCTCCCAAATAAGAAGTTATTTACTACAAATGTTTTGCAGACTAAAAGCTGTGTGTCAGCTGATTTTTAGAGCTTGTATTACATTAACATGGACTGTCACTGATGACAAAGCAACAGTGAGCCAGCGTGCACTGCACCAAGTCAATTTAATTAAAGCTTTTTTCAAGATACCATATTGTCTGTGTAAGTGGCTTTGACTGTAAGGTTTTTTTCTCCTCTACCATATTAATACTCATTGTTTTACACACAGTATTAACAGCAGAGATGTCCAATGTCAGTCCTTAAAGGCAGCAGTCCCGCAGGTTTTAGATGTTACCCTGTTCCAACACACCTGATTCCAATTAAATGAATCTCCTCCACAGTTTGTTGTCAAGTTTTGCCAAAGCATACTAATGACCCATTAATAAGTAAGGTGAGTAGGTAACATCTAAAACCTGTACGACACTGGCCCAAGAGGTCTGGACTTGGTGATCCCTGGTTTATTCATTTTAATAAGAACTGCACTGACACATTTACCACTAGGTGTCCCTCTTGGAAAGCATCTCAACCCCCACTTAAAAATCAAGACGGAGAATCCAAGAGCAGTGAGCGATCTAAACAAATACTTCATTTGTGTCAAAACATTTCCATCACAAAATGAAGAACTCCAACTTCTCAAATACCACATCATCCTCTTAAAATCTTCTGTTTGCTTCAAGAGTTTTTCTCTTTGTTGTGGCAATAACAGTAGATGCAATGTGATGGTGACCTTGAAATGATGTTCTTATTAAAAAAGAAAAAAAAAAGAAAAAAGAAAAACAACAAAAAAAACTAGAAGTGTTATTTCGTACTCTCAAATCTTCAAGGACTTCTCTTCCCGTTTCCCCAGAGTGGCAGAGCTTCCATTCCTTAGTGTTTACTTTATAAAGGTCATTAAACACCCTCATGCAGAGCTGCCTTTACACTGCAGTTCAGAATCAGTCTTACTTTTAGTCTCTTTCTTTGTTGTCTGCGTTAGTTTTTTTATATATATTTCAGACTTAGAACTTGTTTGGCAGTAATGTATACTTTAATACAAGCGATTTGTCAAACAAGAAAATAACTGACATCCATCTTGTCACATTGGAGGAATAGGAACACGGCAGCACACGATATACTCAGGAGGGAAATATCCCTCCAAAATGGCACTTAAACTACAGTTATGCTCTCTGATGTGAGAAAATAAGAAAGGTATTTGGATGTTGATGGTTTAATTACACCTTTTCTGCTGTTTAATGCACAAACAGATCAGGGTGACATGTGGAGTTTGACAAAACACTGAAACTGTAAAAAGAAAAAAAAAAATCAACATATTGACATTTAGGAAGTTGCACTAGTTCTTCCCCGTTTGTTCTAAGCTAACTGGCTGCTGACTGCAACTACAGATTTACTGTTACATATTTCAGAGAGCAGTGTCAAGAAAATGCTATTTCCCAAAAGGGTCAACTATTTTCTTTTTCTTTTTTTTTTTCGTGGAGTGAAAATGTGGAGAATTGCCTGCAAAGGAAGACATTTTTCCTCCACTGCTGCCACCTGTCTCCTCTGGATTGATGGCTCAGGAAATCAGGTGAAGCCAGTACGCTCGATGCCACTCAGACAGAGTGACTACCGGCTGATTGGTGGACTGTGTTCAGGTTATCTGTCACACATAGTGTTCGCGGTGGTTGATGTACACCCGGTCTGACCCGCTCTGGTGACACACCCACTCTAGCTGGGAACACTGCTGGGTGGTACCTTGTGTTGGTGGCATGACGGGCCTTGCTGTGGGTGGGTGCTGCCTGTCGGTTAGCTCAAACCTTCGCTCCGCTCTGCGAGCCTGCAGATAAGAAAAAAAAAGCTCTTTCCTGGTATATTGCAAAATTGTCTTCACATGTCAGCTTGTGTTAAATGTGGGGCCTCTTTAGGTGCCAGCTTATAAAAAGAAAATGCTTATGAAAGCTTGTGTTGAGCTCAGAACACAAATGAAAATTTAAACTATCCTGCATTTTAAATGAGAACATCACTGCTTAATAAACTAGATAAAAGCATCAATCAGTGGGTTGTTTTTTACTGCCTGTTGTGACTCATCATGAGCTAACAAAGTGTTAATGTTCCTGGTGCAGAGATATTATGATTCCCATGTTTTGAATGGCTTGCAACAAAAGAGCGGGGTTTACCTGACACAGCCAGGCCACTTGTGATGCGTGGACTCCCAGAGGAACAGTCGGTGCTCTCTCAGAGTAGGGAGGGGGCGGTTTGTGAGTCGGAGGAAGGTCAATCCTTCACAGAGGAGGAAAAAGGCATGACAGTAAGGAGATTTTTTTTTTTCCAGAACAGTAAACTGCTTTGAACAAAGATGAATCAGGATAATGATAGCTAGTTTATGGTGGGTGTGAAATCACTAAGTGGATCACATTTAAAGGGCAGCTGTTTAAAGGAGAAAACTCTGAGTCAGCCTGCTATTATTGCTATTATTCAGCTTATCTCATGTCAGATTTTACAAATTAATAACACAAAGCCTGCTAAATGAACTAAAAGTATGAATAGGATTTTTCAGACAAGGAGGATGAAAAAAGATGCATTTTCTGCAGTTTTACCAGATTTTGCGAGTAAATGGCTATTTTTACTTTCTCTGGTATGACTTCTGCTCTGCTACTAAGTGATAACTGGCTAATCAACAGGATTTCAGATATTGGACTGTATGAGAATAAAGGTGATGGACTTTCACCCATAGTAGTAAATCTGGAGATATGAGACAGCTGTTCCTCTGAACCCCTGCAAGATGTTCAAATCAGAGCCATTTCTCTCATTTACTGAAATCCCTATCCACTACTAAACTGAAACCTAGAAACTGACCTTGGTAATTCATAAAAAGATGTCATGACAGACTTTGATTTTCTACCACTGCGTGTCATTTAATGCTATGCTTCTCTTTTATACATAGATTACAGTTGGTGGTCTCAGTGACCTGCTGTCCTACACTCATGTCTACGTGTGATGAAAGAGATGTACTAGGCTTGCGCCCCCCCCCAACTCATTCCACTGGGACTTCCAGCCACGGTCACACTTAAGATGCTCAGTTTGTCGTGGCATTGACCACTCCAGCACATGGCTGGACAGAGCGTCCTGTAGTGTCAGCGCAGTGATGCAGGGCCCACACCCAGCACGGATGTTGAGCCATAATTCATGCTGTTTACTGCTGCCGTTCAGTCAGCAGGGTCTTCTCAACTCAGTCTGAAACGTAGACTGTAAATGTCCTTCAGATCTCTCTGAAGACTGAGCCGACACTGACGTGAAAATGCAAATATGTGCAAAAGACCATGTGAGAGGAATAAAAAGAAAGAAAGAAAAAGACAAAAGTGTGATTATTTATTGTGTAAAATGACTGAGTGTTTTCATGTGTGACATTTCATACAACACTGACATTGTTTGAGTAAATGAAAAACTAAAAACCACTGAACACAAAATAAACTTAGCACAAAAAGAGTTAGCGTTTGGTTGATTGTTTCTCTCCTTTAATAAGACAAATTGGTGTTGGATTATACATCATTGGAAAGCCTGATTTGCCATCTTGACAACAAGGTTGAACTTGTAAGGACTGAGCTTCTGTGGAATGAGAAAAACAACCAGTGTGCAGTATTCTCCTTTTGCTCTTGGGTTGTTTAGTGGTTTGGATGATTGCACTCCCCCACAGTAATAAGTAAAAAACAACAAATATGGACTATTTTCTCACTTTATTCATTTTACCCTATCAGGGACCTCAGTAGTGTGGAAATGCATCATCACAACATCTTGGCACCTCCTCCTCATGCTGGTCACCAAACTGGTCATATTTTATTGTGATGGCAACCTATTCCTCAACCAGGAGTGGTTGTGTTAGTCACTTAAGTACGTACAGCACACTCAGGCTGATCCCACAGGTGTTCAGTTGGGTTCAGGCAGAACTTGACTCTCATGGATACCACTTGAAGAATATTGCAGGAGATTCTGAAAGAGTTTTTTTGGTGTGATACCCACACATTTAGCTGAGTTTCTAATTCAATAGAAACACAATCCTAACAAGTTATATAGCCTGTTGTAAAGATGACTAATCAGACTTTCTAAGAATGTATAATACAGCAGCAACTGGTTTTATTAAAGGGGTGAAAATATAAACCAAACACAAATTTCTTCGTTTTTTGTGTTAAATTACAAAAACACAGGGGGAGATAGAAAAAAAAAATCAGGGAATACAATGAAAGAAATGTACAATATTTCTTAGAAATGCCTTAACAAAATCTTAATTTTACGTAAAGACGAAAAAAAATGTGTGGTTTTTGTTTAGCTAATATAATCTAATATCTAATATGCAAGTAATACTATAGGAGGGTGCATTGTGAAATATTGGTTTTGATCATATTAGCTATATTAAGATGATAAAATAGTAATATTGTAATTTTTAAAATTATTGATATAGTTTCTTACCTTCCAAATCAAAGCTGAAAAATTCCTATAGCAGTATTTTTTCAAGTTTTATATACATATTGCACTAACATTTTTTAAAGTGCTGCTGGCCGCAGTGATCGTGTCATGATAATCTTAACTCATGACAGCCCTGGTGTGTGTTGTACTGTCAGGGATGGATAAGGAGATCAGCCTGCAACAATGACTAGTATTTAATGGGTGGGAAATTCCTCCTACATTTTTGATTTGTGAACTTTAATGCTTGATACAAGCTGTTAATTAAATCCTGTAGGATTTCATCTTTGTGCACTGGAACAACAAAGGATTTTATCCAGTCCGGTAGCTTTGCATCTGTCACATATTTGGAGGAGACACAACAGATGCACAGGAAAAATGGCATAAACACACAGAAAGCATTTCATGACAGTTGCAGGACTCTGTCGGAGTGTGTAAATAATTTAACCTCAAAGTTATTGTTTGTTCTAAAATTAATGTGACAGCTCATTCAGCCTGTAGACAGGCAGAAAAAAAAAACAGGACAAAGACTTGCCGCCAAGACAGGAAGCCTCCCTGCTCCTAGACAAGCATCTCTGCGGCGCTCTCCAGAGTAGCAAAGAAACAACTCCCTGAACCGAGCACTGGGCTTCAGTCACTTCCTGACGTATTATGGCATCATGGTAGACAGCATGAATTATTTGTCATACTTACACTTTGTCAGTGAAGGTTGTTGGAGGGGTTTTGCGAGCAGTGACGATCACAATCGTGAAGACAGTGATGAGGAAGAGGGCGAGAACTGCACCCATGACAGCTCCGGCCACAGTGATGGAGTTTGACCTCTCCGCTTGAGACTGGTCTGAGACAGAGTAGAGAAAGAGACTTCCAGTATATCACAAAGTACAAGAGACAAAAATAAATAAATAAAAAAACAGTCACAGTACAACTATTTTTAGATCACTAGTTCCAGCTCAACTTGTATCCAATACAAGTGTAAACAAGAGCAGCTTGGACTAAGATATACAAAACCAACACCTCTTCATTTCTGACATTTGCACTGTTAGAAGAAAAGAAAAGGATGCTCCAGTTTGGTGGTTGTTTTCTGAGAAGCATGTGTGAATTTTCTTTTAGTTGTTTGCAATGTGCAATATCTTTTTTTGGCAATTTCTGCAGAAAGTGTACAAACTGTTCTGAGGCATGTTTTCCATTGATATGCTGGTGCCAGTACATTTCTAAAACTGGTTCTCCGCATTTCTACTAATCCACTGAGGAAAGTTGGCATGGGCATGCAATTCAAAACCAGAGCTGAAACCACAAACTTTATTGGTCACTAAAGGGGCAAATGCAAGAAATGCTTCGCTTTTTTAGATGAAAAATTTAAGTAATATGTTTATGAGCTGGTTGCTAGAGAAAAACACATAAACACAACACAATGCCACAGCAATCTGACCAAAAACGACTCTAAAGAGGAAACAAAGCAGCACTAGTACCACACAAAAAAAAGCAAGACTGTCATGTTAGGGTTAGGGTTAAAGTTTAAACACATTAAAGTCATTAAAGTTTAAAATATATCTGAGTATCTTAAAGTGTCATAAAATTGTCTCTATGATTAAAATGTATTTTGAGATTTTTTTTAAAAGGAGAATGAGACCATCCCAGTGTTTGCACTGTGAATTTTAGGCTTATTAAAATGATTTACATAGCAGTTATTAATAATATGATTGGAAATAAAGTTTTTCAACACTGATGCTAACACATCTAATAGAAAAGTGCATGGAAATATACATTACAAATATAACATCTTTAAACTTTAACACAATAAACCTCTTAGGTTCAAATTGCTTACTTTTGCATTCTCAACTCTGATAAATATGGATGAATTAAGCTCTTTATATATCTAAGTATTTGCTGTTAGCAAGGGTTATACTTCCTGCCTCATAAGTCTATTTAAACCTGTCAGGCTTATTTCTATTATTTTGTTTTGTGACAGTATGATAACACTAAATATGAAAGGGGACTGTATGAAGAGGTAAAAAAGCCACTTGCATTTGTACAATTTTTTTTTAGAAGAGAAAAAAAACAAGTGAATGTGCAATCAGTTCACAGGGTAATTACCAAAACTTTGACAAAAAGAGAGGAGAGTGAGTCTGCAGATGATTGTCAGCCAATCAATTGGGTCCTCCAAGCAAATAACACACAACTATAGCCTCAGGACCATGGTGTGGTCGCTGCCACATTGCCCAAATGTGTCTTTATAAATACAGGGAGGGAAAACAGTTTTATAGGAAAGTAATCACATGTACTAACATGCATGTGTGGCTGGATCAGCTACCAAAGATGAGAGAAACTTGCACACAGATGACTTACTACATGGTCGAGGATGCAATAAGCAAAAGAGAATTTCTTGGTTGAAAAGACATTCAAAATATAAATGAATGGTTCATAGATGTCTGAGGTGAAACTGGGTTAAATTTGAAAGTTTTGTAGATGTTTAGGTCAAATTAAAATGTTGATTAAATACATATATTAAGCCAAGATTTAACCAGGATTAGTAATATGAACCTGAAGGACCAATATGGAGAGTAAACTCAAGACCCTCTACTTAAAAGTGTTTTTTGGAGACCAATGAGCAAACAACTGTGAGAAGGATTTCAACACAGCAATGTTAATGAGGGAGAACATTTTATCTGTACTGTATTCAGAAAAGTTTAATCATATTAAATGGTTGCCGTGTTTTTGCATTCAACTGTCTTCTTTACCAAGTCCTGGAAGTGTGTTGTCATTTAATCTAAAACCTTATTTAGTTTTTTATTCTTATTCATTTACCTGGAAATAAAACTCCTGACATTTAAAATAATTTCCATGTCAATGTATGGAGACAGAATTGACCAAACAAAACAATTATAACCCATATTTGTGTCTAATAAATCTAAAGGTTGTTTGAATTGATTTAATGTGAGCGGTTTCTCAAGATTAAGGGGATTTGGCAGTGTTTTCCAAATGTATACTTTATTTCAAAGTTCATTATGGACAGTGGGGACATAGGTAGATTATTGGCACAAAGAAATTTTTATTTATTTAACACATGAATTAGTTAATAAAGACTAAACTGTTTGGGTTAAATGATCTAAATCTAGCAGATGACATGCATGGCTAGTTCTGGTACTTTTGTGACCGATATAAATCAGTATATAACTTGGGAACAGATCAAGAACAGATTTATAAAATAGAATATTCCAGTGTTTGAGTCTACAAGAGAACAAAGAAAACCATTCAACCCTTGCATACAGTATGTAGTTGTTTTGATCAGAGCTTTAAGACTTGTGATGAACCTTAGTGCATGATGGTAGACTGTATCCAGACAATGTAAACATTGCAAGATGCGTGTATTTACTGTATGTAACCCTCACAAACAAGTACAGATATAGAAGTGGTGGCAACAAGTCACATTAAATTAATCTAACTGACATGTCTGTGTAGACCACTTTTCAGCCTCCAGTGAAATATGAAGTCTCCATGTTCATCAAGTCATCTTCATGTCACCTTGGAACTGAACAAAGTGGTTAATGGTTTTAGCATGTTGATGTTAAAACTGAATTATCAGGGTGAAAATAATCTCCTCCAGACTGGAAAACTGCCTGGTTTTGAACAAAATTCAAAAGTGAAATCCCAGTTTGTGCTCTCTTGGATTGATTTCAGGTCATATATTTACAGCTGTTTTTCTTTTATACATTATTTAGTTAATAAAGACTAAACTGCTTGCTTTAAAAGTGATCTAAATTTAGCTGAAGACATACATGGCTAAATCAGGGCTACAACTAGATGCTAACACTGAATGATGTGATACTTATAAAAGTCTGTGCGTGCATAAAGATGCAATATCAAATAAATATTGATAGTATGACAAAATAAGACTACCTCAAATTTAACCAAATTCAGTCAAATCGCTCACATCGTTTTTATTTTAGGATGAATCAACTCATCTACATCTTCTACATGGTTGTTTCTCAGGCTTTTATCAACATGTGTTTTTATGGTGCGTGTTGAATTAGTTTTGTTACACCATATGCCTGCATATGCTGCATGCTGTCCACTGAGGGGGGATTAGGATTAATCGTGATTAAGATGCATTAAACCGAAACAGAATGGCAAGCTTTGGCCAATCAGGAGTAATGTGTAAAACTGAGAATGTGGGACATTGAAGGAAGTGCAGGACAAAGGAGGACAAAGGGGGTGGGGGTGGGGAATGTTCAATTTCTCTTAATTTAGCTGCTAAGGTGATGGGAGGGGGTGGGGGTGGGGGGGATTTGGGATCAATAAAGTGCTGAGATGCGAATTCTAAATAACAGTTCAATTATAATGCAGACCAACAATTTGGGGGTTTCTGAGCTTGTCCCTGAAAGCCACTTCTTCCTGTGCTCCCACTCCCCCCCTTCTCCATTCATCCTGTCCTCTAACACTTAATAACCATTCGATTACCTTTGATGGCCAGTGAACTATAACAAGGCCTCTTAAGTTGATCAAATTCCTTTAAAAATGTAGTTTATAAAGTCAGCTGCCTTTATAGACATTTACAGGCACCTTCACAGTTAGACAAAGCACATAGAAACTCCTCTAAACCCACAATGCATGAAGCACTATGAAGAGTTCAAGGATGAGTTTATCTCAATATATTTATTTAAAAAAAGGAGCTTGGAGAACTGCATTAAAAAAATCATAAAAAAAAAAAAATCAAGATTATTTGGCTCAGTTATACTCATGTTTTTTTTTTTTTTTTTTTTTAGTTTTTCCTGCCCTTTGAAGATTTTTTGTTTCAAATACCATCAGCTCTGGAGGGGCTTGGATTACTGGTGTTAGTGGTGATCAGCTGTCCCCACACTGGGATTTAGCTCTAGATTTGGCTCCTTTCTGTCCCTTGCAAGTCTCTCCCACTTCAGCACTTTATCATACCAACACCATCACTGTGAAGCCAGGAGAAGTGCAAGCTGTTGCTTGGAGAGGTCAACGATGCAGACCGACGTATAAATTAAACAAAACGTACTTTGTGGCCTGAGCCAAGGTAAAGGAGTGAGTAAAAAAAAAAACATTAGGGTCGCACTTTTGCTGAAGCAACAGACCTGAGGGGGAGGAGAGGCTGGTGTATGTGGGCAAGAGAGATTAGAGTGCTGTTTAAAATTTTTGCAGTTTTACAATGGTGACAATTTCATGCCACCTCTTCTGGGGACTTGATATCAAAGTCTCTCCCTCACACACACTTGAGTGCTGCATCCCTCTGCGCTGGCTGAGACGTTTGCTCACTCCTTTGTGTGTTTTGAAAAGTATCCTTGGAAACTGTTGTGTCGCAGGCGAAAAGCAAATCTGCTGATCTTTTACACAAGTGTCTCAAACAAATTCAAGCATAGCTGGCTGACATCATCACAGCTACTGAGTTGCTCCTGCATTTATTTTCAGACTGATTGCGACCTACTTCAAGGTCAGACTGACAAGTGCTATGACCACGATAAGATCAACAGAAGACAGACAGGTCAGCTGAAATGTAAAGTTTTAGGGGGGAGCGCGTATTGAGGACCTGTAGTGTGAGCTTCACAATGTCAAGGTCACTTTGGCAGGTTATGCCCTCATAGCCAGAATAGCGCTCTGAAAAGCAGCAGGGCATAATGAGCCATTTTCACTTCCAGTAGCCAATTCTCTCCTTTTGTGCTCTGCCTTTCACAGCAGCATGTTTAACCTCTCAGCTCCATGCCACATCCCTCTCTTCTCGGCTTTTTGTGGCCAGGTAGAGCTTGTAGGAAGACAGCCTCCATCAGCAGCTCCAGAAGAGCTTGTTGCCATGGGGACAGTCAATGGGCTGGAGAGTGGGGACTTTGGGCCAGTCGGAAACACTCAGCAGTTAATTTTACCACCTGGTAGACATTGGGAGAAAGACACAGGGGTGGGAGCATGGTGGATTCACAAAGGAGAAGAGCTGTAGGGGATAGTGAAGGCCTCTCTGTCCTGAAACAAAGCAAACTGGGACTGGTAAAGGCAACACAGGAGGTGCTGTGTCAAACCCCCTGACCATAGGAGAACCAGAAGAAATAAACAGTTTAGTCATAGAGTATCCAACTAAATGGCAAAAACAATAAATTAACACTTTAAATCAGCCTTTGTTCCTGCAGAGTGACAGAAATCAGATAAAGTGAGAGGAGGAAAAAAAGAAGAAGAAAAAATTTTTTTTGAATTACATCATGCGTGGCGTCCCAAATATGCACACTGGATTTGGGTGGGTGGGGGTGGGGGGTTTGCAGCAGTATGTGTTGGGGAGCTAGAGATGATGTCATTTATGGATGAACAAAGAGGCTGAGACTGAGCAGTCTGAGTAATGGCAAGCTGAAAAAGCTCCAGAGAAAAGAACACAGGTGCTAAGGTGCTTTATTGAACAAAGAATCTCAAAAGGATTGACAAAATAATGCTTCACTGTTGTCACTGATATTTTTTTTCCTTCTACAAACTTACATTTTCTGCTTTTATATATATATATATATATATATATATATATATATATATACATACAGACAAAATACCAAAAAGATCACAAAGTGCTTTTCATGGACAGTGTGAGACTGAAGGTTTTTATTCAGTCATTTGAACAACAGTGACTCTACAGAAACTAAAACCCCTGACAGATACCTTTGAAGTAGAGAAGATGTAACTAATTTTACATCCAAATTCAATCAAGCTTGTGTTTGTGTTTTTTTTATGCCTCTAAGTTTGCAAATATACTGCGTCATTTACTCTTCTGGTACAGTCCCGGTGATAAAGACAGAAAAGTGACCATGGCACTAAGAATTCCTCCTGATACAAATTGAAATTAAATTAAACCTGCAACACAAATCTCAGAGCAACAAAACAGGTCATCACATCAATAAGTAAAAAAGAAAAATTTACGTATCTAAGGCACTAGTTGTACATTTCTCAGGGTAAAGATGTTGATGACATATCTCGATGCAAATGTCCGTACAAAACAACTTCATTAATCCAGGTGCAAGGCTCAAAAGTGACGAGCCGAGCAAAAAATAGATATTGATTAGAAGAATTTCCGTCTTAGTGCATAGAAGCAAAACAAAGGGGTTCAGGCTGCCGTGCTTCCTGTCATTTTCTGCATTTGTGTGAAAAAAACTTGAATAAATACTGATCGGCAGGATGCCCGCCCCCCCCACTCAAAAATAATATACCTATAATTTACTGGTAAAAATGAAGCTGGGCAGATGACAAACTGCCAACTGTAATTTCATCTGGACATGAAAAGGATGCGAAGAAACACGTTCTCAACATCCAATCATCCTGATAGAACGGGATGAAGCTTTGAGAAACATCTTCACATCTTACCCGATACAAGAGGAGGAAGGATATTTCCAAACACCTCTGTGGTAGTAGGATGACAGCAGCAATCTTAGATAGAAAACGGGCATATTAACGCAAAACATTTGCCTTTGATAAATAATATCAATCCTTTATTTTTTTAAATGTGAATTATCAGGTTCAAGTTACTGAAATGTGCACCTTCTGCCTTTAGAGCTTATTTACGTTATGCGCAGTATTGAAACTAAATGTACTGCAGTTAGGACTCTTCACTGTGCTGCAGTGGTTCTTCATCAAATGGCATGATGATAACTGCAGCCTATTCACTGCACAAAATTCACAACTGGACAAATAAGACAATTTCCATTTCAACAAATGCAATATTTAAAGTATCTTTTTTCTGTTTCAGGCTACCCTGTACACAACTGTGATACATTAGTTATTCATATAAGCTAATGATCAGTTGTCACTGGTCCGTAATACTGAAGTTAGACATCAAACTCCTATTTCTAAACACAAGTTAAATAAATATTTGGCATCTGGCAGCAAATATTGTATAAGTGATCACATTACTTAGGTTGCCATGAACTCACAACTAGTGCATATGAAAGAAATTGTTGGATCTCCCTCATGCAGTCTAGTAAATAGGTGCAAGTGCCAAAATACTATAGATTTTTTAACTGTATACAAAAACTGAAATTCATCTTTACATCCATAATAGCTTTGTCAATATTTGACACCTGAACTACTGGGGCTCTATAGCCCAATGACACAAGTTTAAATTACAAAAAGAAAGAAAAAAACAAAACAAAACTTTCTCCTTAGTTCAGTCACAGTACTTGGTACATCCTGCAAGGTTTCATGATTGACAATAAAAAGAGACTGGTTACAAATGAACAGACATTTCTTTGTTAATACAGTCTAAATATATCTGAGAAAAAAGTGTATAACTAAGATTTAACAAGTGTAGCAGAGCATTTCTAATCTCTGAGTAAAAGTGCAAATAATTATAAGAACAAAAACTAACCAAATCTGTCTATATAATTTCTTTTTAGAACTGGAAATTAAATATTTAACAAGACAAACAAAACATTTAAGCAAGAAAGAGCATCAGATTATAAATCTGACAACCTTGTTATAACCTACTTCTCAGGTTGGAGACGTTGAATCATCAGTGTGGAAAAATGTACCGGCTGAAAAATGTCTTTGTGCAACAAAATACTTTGTGACTAGGAGGCCAGGGTATGATGGCTGCCTGCTTCAAACAACACCCTGCTGGTAGCGCTCTTCAATTTCCTAAGAGCCCTGGTTTGGTTCCAGTGTTCAAATTCTTAAATAGACCCATCATCATCTGATAGACAAAAGAAAAATGTGGACATATGTGGCCAACTAATGAGTATAAGTTACCTGAATCTCTTCCCAGAATTCAGTAAATCCCACAAAGGGATTAAACTGAATAAACATTATCCCTGTTGCAACTTTAACTTAGACAAATGTGTGGTATTTCATGCATATTAAGACTTGACCTGTATGACAAGCTCAGTCTGTTACTGTGCACCATTCATGCAGGTCGCTCACTTGCTCCCTCTCCATCCCTCTCCATCCCTCCCTCCTGGTGATAAAAGATGAGCTGAAGACACGCAGGAGAAATGCTCTTAAAGTTCACACATTACTGGGACATTCAGTGGTCAGGTCCTCAAGCACTAAATTCTTACATCATGACTTCTAGAAGTGAAGAGGCTGCAGAAAACAAACAGGCAAATGAGTCAGCTGAGATCTGCAGAAGGTAGTGCACTGCTTCTTGTACAGGCCATCAGTCATAAAGGGATCAAGATTAGTCAGGCAGATAAATCCTCTTAAATAAATTAGTCCATTATACTGGGCTGAGATTTGGGAAAAGAACATTTAAATCCAATGAATTTACCTGGAGTTGTGGGTTCTACATCATTAAAAATTGGTATATTTCTTTGATAAATTAAATTGAAATTCACACTTAACACCCATAACACTCTAAAGAAAATTTATCTTAAAAGTTTTACATTTGAATGTGTTACAATAATCAAAAGTAGTAAACTATTCTCTACCTCAGCAAAATCCTTCAGTCTAGTTTTCAGAATACACACCTTTTCAGCTCTAAAGCTAAATTAAACAAGGTTAATGGCAGATTTCTTTATGATGCAAATTCAAAGATGCAGCATATAGAAAGAGTGAAAAAGTGATGGTGAAACTGCTTTAAGTTTTAAATTTAAATTAAAAATTTACTTGTCTTTTTAATAATTTGAATTCTTGTAAAATTCTGTGTAAAATGTGGATATTAAGTATAAATAAAAAAACACTAAAAAAGTAAAAAAAAAAAAAAAAAAAAAAAAGAAAAAGTAAAACTAATTACCTTCTGGGGAAAAAATCTAAAAAAAACTAAAAAAAATATGTAGAATTATAGGAACCCTCCTGAAGTTTTCAGAAGAATTTTATGAAGTAAATCCATAATTTCAAACAAAGTTTGGTGGGTTGGTGTGCAATGAGCAATCACCAACTTCACATAACCAAAAACATTGATTTTGTAGAAACTAAAAAAAAAAAAAAGATACCCAACAGTCATCTGGAAGCTGTCAGGGCCTCAATTCAAAACCCAAGTGATGCTAAATTAACTGTGCAAGTCCATGTAGTAAGGCAGCAACAGCACATACAGTAATTTTTCCATTCATTTCTACACGTACACACGCGCACACAAAGTACTAACGAGTTACTTGTGTAGGCCAACAAACTAGTTAAACAGTCTGTTTTTGATGTGGACAGAGTACAAACATCCTGTCTCAAGCGTCAACCCGAACCCTTGGACAGAAAAAAAAACAAACTAGCCTAGTTGAGGTGTGTGTGAACACAGGAGAAAAAAAAATTGTTTTTTTTTTTATATTCAATAAACAAAACCCTTGTTGCTCTGCCCCTGCAGAATCTTGTAGCTTGTCAAACATACCACTCCCTACGTGAGATGACGGAGCCATCTGTGTGAGACACATAATCCCCCTCAGCCCCACTATTGTAGCAGTCCTCTGACAGGTAGGGGGAGTCGTTTCCTCGTGGTTTAGGCGGGTGAGGGTACCGGCTACATCTGGCCGGCTGTGGACTAGAATACTGCTTGTGTTCATGATGATGATTCTGTTGCTGGCGACCGCTCTCCCTCATGGCTCTTGTGTACCCATTAATGGGATACTCTTCTCCGTTGTAGTTTCTATGTTGACGACGGTCGCGTTCATGTTTCAGCTCACGGTCGCCCCACTCCTCTCGATCGTGGTCCCGACTGCAAGAGTTGCTGCCAGATTTGGTAGGACGCAGTTCATGCTGTGTCTGGGCCTTTTGGAGATCATTGGGACCCAGGCACTGCTTGGTGTAGTAGTTGCCATGAAAAGACTGCTGTTTCCGTAGGTAACATACGCCAACCAGAGACAACAGCAGTAGCAGGAACAAGGCCCCTCCCACAGCCCCACCCACAATGGAACCAAGGTTACTTTCAGGCAGGGCTTCGAGTGTGGGGGAGCTCAGAAGGACAAGGTTCTTATCGACCACAAAGGTGGAGGAGGAAGGGCCGGTTAGGACAGGAGCGGTAATGGTGGAAGGCATGATGGGAGGATCTAATGAAGGGAAGGAGGGTGAGGGGGATGGAGAGTGAAAGGGAGAGATGAACAGACAGAAGCAGAGAATGTCAATGCCAGCTACAACAGCATTTCACTAAGAAGGGATAGGTTGACAAAAACATCATCTATACTAGGATGTAAATGCTCATAGCAGCCTCAGGTTTGCAAAGCCATCACTAAGTCCATCATAAAAATATACAACTCGGTGGAAAAGCAACCAGCTGTAGTTCTCTGTACAGACACTCTTTTTTCTGTTTTGTGTTCTACAGGTCTGTTTTCTCAGGGGAGGAATTTAGCTAGTGGCAATGTAGTTGTGGCATTGATTTTTTTTTTTTTAAGGTACAATTCGTCTCACTAAAGTATATGATGAACTGCAATAATAAAACTTTCAATGGGACTCTGAAAAGCATCCCAATCTCTCATGCTTGCACTGAGGAGGAAAGACAAGGGTGGGTAAAATGAGGCATCGATGGGGCATGTGACGAACCGCCAGGACAAAACTACAACATGGCAGGTTTGAGCATCAAGGGTGGGACTTGCACCGCAATTTATGTTGATCCCTCTACTGAAAGAGTGGTTATCTGGTAAATTGTAGGACCTAGGTAGGTGGTGTGACTAGTATTGTACTTACACTTTGCCTTGTTGCAGACAAATGTCTGCTGTGGCAGATGAGGGATATTAAAAGTGTGACCCTGCACACTTATAATGGAGCTATGAACTGGAGCTAGGATGCCAACGACAGTCCACCTCTGCTGTGTGTCACTGCCAACAAACTGAGCAGGAGAGATTTTTGTCGTGATGTAAACGTGGTCCAGCAAGCAAGTTTTGCTGCTTAAAGTGTCTTATATCTAAGGTTAATAGTTGTGGTTGCATTAAACATTAATTCAACTTCCAGTTCATGCTTTACTTGCTTACTAAATTATGAAAATAAATACATATCACAGCTTTTTATTTGATCCAGGAATGAGTTACAGCTTAACTAGATTAATTGCTAAGAGCTTGAAGTGATGTGTGAAAAAGGGCAAAAATCATAATGATTTTTGTAACTGATACTGATATCACAATCGTCAATATTTTTTTACAGGACCAGTCAAAAGTTTAGACAGTGTAGAGAGTTTAGTTTGTGTCCAAACTTTTGACTGGTGCTTGTGTACTTGAGAAAATTATATCCCTTTTTTAACCTTTACACTGGTGTTTCTATTTAAGACTGATTTTTAACTTAAACATAAGAATAAATCAAAAGAAATAAATCAAAACATAAACAAGTGGGGGAAAAACAAAAAAAATGATATATAAAAATATCAGGACTGATGTAGGGAGGACTACTTCTAAATAAGAATGTGCTGTATTTACAAGAAAATACCTGAGAGCAACATCAATAAATCTCTTAACTACAGAAAACACATGGCTAATTTACATCTTGCAGATGGTATTTACAAGAGCCATTTCTAAAGTACTATTTCTAAACATGTTTAAAACACAAAGGATGCACTACATTATGTACATTAGAAATGAATAAAATAAGAAAGGTTGAGCAGATGCTTGTGTAAGAGGCGCATGTTACCACAAAATCAATGTAACAGCTTCCTTTTAGTATTAAAAGCCTCATTGTCCATGTGAGCCTGTGTGTGCACATTAATGCGTAGGATTTAATCTCATTTTTAGATTTTCTCCTCTTCATCTTCCAGTTAGCGTCACCATAATTAACATTGTTGTTGTTGTTTTAATATTGCTGCTATGGACGGATGCGTCAAATAAAATGAGATAAAAATAAAAACATAACCACCCCTGGGAGCAGCTTGGGGGCTGATGTGACACAGGGACAGACGTGTGACTCAAAACTGTGGATGTTTGTGTCACAGATTTAAATAAAGAATTTTTAACTCTTACAAATAACGTCAAACATTGTTTTTGTCCTAGCTGAATTCTAATCATGAGCAAAATTTAAACAACTTTTGATTAAGTGGATATGTTGACTTCTAACGGTTTAAATTAAAACTACACCTTCTGCTCTATGAAAATTGGTTAGAGTGAAGACTTTCTATCCTCCACCTTGCACTTGAATGTAAAATGTGCTCAAGCAGGCTGTATTATTTTTAACAAAAATGAACAAGTGTGAACTCTGCTAATATTTCACAGACCATTACTCAGAATAATGCTTCTTGTTTATAAATAACCAGTACCATGTATTCATTATAAGTATTCTCTGCATGACATGAATATGTTTTAGTAACTAATACACTGGAGTTTGAAGCTGAGTGAGAACAAACCAAAGGTTCCTGATGAGATTAAAGATTCATAAAGAGTGTCTTGTACACGAGTCATAAATTAACTATAATGTTTAGGGCCTCACATGACAGGCACAATAAAAAGTATTTAGAAAGACTAAAATTGCTATAACTGAAAGTGTTTTCACATTTCTTCTGGCTAAAAGGGATTGTTCTTTACACATAGATATCCAACCATGTGCACATTCAGGTATTTATTTTCTTCACTAAACAAAGAACACCAGCATGTAAATGTGAATTAGTGCTTATACCCACAGACAGACAAGCTAAAGGCTATAATCATAAGCAGACAGCAATGGAAAGAATCTGAGTCAAAAAGCTTTAATAGCACTTCAAAATTGCTCTCCTACTTTCACTTTGATTGAGGACCAGATGTGAGGTAAAGATTCTCAACTGAGTGATCTGAAATATGAAGTCTCCAAGTGTATAAACTGCACAACTTCATGCAGAAGCAGTGAACTGATGCAAGCACACTCACAACAACACATACCATGAGGGGCACACTAACATGTGTAAGCTTGTGCACACCCATGCAGGTCCTCTCAAAGGAAAATGAAATATGGATGATAAATAATAAATAGGAGTTGAAAAGGACTAGTTAATGTTTTATGAATCTGGGACATCATCTCACAGTGAGGCTGCAGGCTTTTGCCTTTTACTGTATGACACATGCAAAAATAAAAGAAACAAAAAGAAGGCAAGAAAGATGAAAAAGGAAAAAAAAGTATATATATATATATATATATATATATATATATATATATGTATGTAAACCACATCATGATCAGAACTTCACCCAAGGACAGTTTGCACAGGAGCATGCTCATCACTGACATCAGAGAGACATGACATACTTATGACACCAAGCCAGCAGGACAGAACGGAGGCAGAGCACCGTGGCGTAAAGAGGCCTAAAATATCAGCAGCCGTTTGGCCCAGGAACTCCCTGTTTAAACATCTGGAGACCTTATGTTAATCAAGACTAAATCACCATGCAATTAATACCAGGTCTAACATCAGTGCCAACATATTGTAGCTATGGGTGATTTTGCAATAGGACTGTCAGTGTGTACACAACGGGTGAGTGTGTCACATTTCAGCTTGAAGGACAATGTCACAGGCAGTGATACCCTCTATGACGTGCATGCATGCACAGTGCTTCCTAAGGGAAGAGAAAGCAACCGGAGTCAGCTGTGTTCCGGTGTGTATACTCTGCTCACCTTGTATGAGAATGCGCACATCCCGACTGCGGAGGTTGATGTCATTGGCAACCTCACACCTGTAAACTCCCGAGTCATTTCGTTGGAGGGGGCGCAGGAAGAGCAAAGTGCTGTTTATAACTTCAACCCCTTCCGGCATTTCACTGTCCAATCTGGGATACACAAAAGATAAAGAGTTGGATATTTATGAGTAGTGGCTACAACAAATATCCTAATGTAATCATGTAAGTGTACTACTTTATGTAAAATACCTGATAAAAAACAGTTTGAAACGTTTATGTTAAAAATTTTGGACAAGTAAAAGATTTAAGTGGCAAAACTAACAATATTCCTCAGATGCTCATGGCTTAGCATGCCTTGTGAAGTTACCCTAAATCTAACATTATACATGAAAGGCTTCATGGTGCTGCTTAGCTCAAAGCTCTGAAAGCTTATCAAGAGATTATTAAAGAATATTCTGCTTGGTATGCCTTTAAATACTCATGTGTACAGTTATAGGCTATGGCACTTTCACTGTCCTTCCTGTTGGGTCAATTTCAGCTAAACTGTAATACAAAGACATATACACAAACGCACACACACCTGATCCACCGAAAGTGATGAGCTGGAGGGTTTGCATTGCCTTTGCATGTCATTTGAACATTTTCACGGCCAACATACCAGTCTCCATCATACCCCAAAACCGAGATATCAGGAGCAACTGTAGACAGGAAAACAAAAACTCCATCACAATAAAATCTACTCAGTATCTTTTAGTTGTTGTGTATAAAGGAACCTACACTGCACATTGAGCTGGTAGGGGATCCTGAAGTCACTCTGCAGAGCAGGATGGCGGACCACACAAGTGAGTGCGTGGCCCTGGACGTGACGTGTGGGCTGCCAGATGTAGCGCACTTGTGTGCTGATTGTGCCATTGACATCATCAAAAAGCTGCACTTCTGACTGGCCAAAAAGGTTGGACTCCCACGACACCTCAGCAGGGGGCCGTGCTCGTTCTGCGATGCAGGTGGCCACCACAGTTTCATTGCCACCATCGATCAGGGCGGTTGAACCAGCAGACACGTATACCTTTGGCTCAACTGTTTTTGATAAAGAGAGAAAAAGGTATAACAACAAAACTAAAATTGGACATTAAAATTTCAAGACCCTTTTGGGGTTATTTTACTGAGTTAACTGCAGTGTTTGAAATGTTTACATTTCATTTCTGTTTGTGCTGCATTATTAAACTACTTTCCCATCACTTCTGGCATTCCATTACAAATGACTTCAACACATCATTAACAAATCCAGCCACCCCTGTGATCTGTTCTGTGAAAGCAAACTGAATGAGTTAGTATATTGCATCTCTGAGTGTGTGGTGACAACCTCTGATCTAAATGAAAAATGGGTAAATCCCTCAGCAAGTCTGAAAACAGACTTGGAAGCTGTCATTGCATGCAAATTAAAACCAATGAGACTCCCAACGCAACGGGCCTGTAGCAGACCCTGACTAAATGAATGTTTTCTGGTGAAGGAAGATTTGCTTCTTCTCCTTTTATTTGCTCTGGAACTCTCCACTTAATCACAGAAATTAGTTGTCTACATTTTATGCGTTGATGCAGGAAGTGGACACAGAGAATACCTGTGGAGTATGTAGTGGCACATTTAAAAGAAAGTAGTAAAATTAAAGATGAAGATTTTTTGAAGGCTAATTTGAATTGATTAAATAAACATAATATGTTGACTTTCTAAGACAATAATCCAAAAGAAGGTTCAGTGTGATCTGGACCAAGACCACCTTTTTTGATGGACCATATCTAAAACTAAAAATACAAAGTCCAAACCAAATGAAGTCCACATCAAAGCAATCAGGAGATCAGCAAATACTCACATGACACAAAGTCTATTTTCAAAATATTCAGTCAACTATTTGGTTATTCAGCTGCTTGCTGCGGATGTGTTTGAAGTTGTCTATACAAAAACTGCACCATATTCTTCAAGAAATGGACTTGATCCACTTACCAAGTACATTGACAGTGGTGGAGGCTTGGGTGTTTCCCAGAGGAAATGTAGCCACCTTACAGGTGTAGATCCCGATGTCAGAAAATCCCACATTTTCCAGTACAATGGTAGCATCATGGGAGGACGGCGACCGGAAATACAGACGGTTGATATACTCTGGAGGGATGGAAGTGCCAAACTGTGGGTTGTACACAGCCACTGTGACAGAGCCTGAAGGAAGACGGCGCTCCCAAGAACTCTGAGTAAGAGTGAGGTTTGTGCCAACCTCCACCCTGCACTCTAATGTCACATTCTTTCCCAGCACGGCACTCACCCTCTTAGGCACCACCACCTGACTGCACCATGCACCTGCCAAAAAAACACATAAAAATAATTTCATACACAAACATCATGTTTACTGGCAAATTTGCCAATTTATGACTAAAACAAAGTGAAATTACCTAGAACATCCATTTCTTACATCTAAAACATGAAAATGCACTTGCATCCTTACAAAATGCAAAAAGGTTTTTTAAGTTTAAAAACACTGAGTAAAAACAATTTTACTGTGACCACAATGATTACTTCTTTATCAGACACTCTGGTTGTATTTATTGGTATTAATCATTTGTCATTCTTGATCTCTGGGTTTAAACATTTCTTTAATTCTAAAAACATGACTCAGCATAAGATGGGATATTGTGTAAAATGGACCTGCCAGAGTGTCTGCCAGTTGCTCAATTTGCCAGTTGTTTAATTTCTGCAGTTTTCAACCCTTTTCTAACTAGGTTGCACTTATTAATTTCTAATTATAACAGATGTAGTTCAACAGCTTTTTTTTTCTTTTGTCAATGAAAAACTTTTGAGCTCTGAATTAGAAAGAGGATTGACATTTTAAGATATCACTGATGTGATGACACTTTTTGACTAACTGAGAAATGTTTGTTTAGGAATCACAAAGCTAGTCTCCAGTAGTGAACTGACTCATTGCCACAACACCAGATAGATTGCTTTTCCTCTCCTTCTCGCTCTCTGCACCAGTATTACTCATCCACTCATGCCAGTGATGAGTCGTGATTTTCATTTTGATCCCGATGGCATTTGCTGCTAAGAAGAGGCTTGTTCTTCAGCTTTTCCTTAGCTAGGCATTTATTTTTTATGAATTGGCTTATATAAACAGTTATAAATTTGACTTTTCTGCTTTTAATTGGACAAAAATCGCACTACAACAAATTTTACTGTGTCTGTAAAGTGTCTTGAGATGACTTTGCTGTGAATTGGTAATATACAAATAAAACTGAATATTAGAATCAACACATCAGATTTCAAACAGATTTTTTAAATGAAATTTAAAAGTTGGAAACTTAACTCTATTGAATAACTTAAGATCTTAAAGCTCATGTCAGAAGTTAAAGAAGAAAAATCTAGAAACAATAAAATTAATGAAATCCATAAACAAAACAAAAAACTACAAGAATTAACAGGGCAGGCTTAAAAATAAATTAACTAGATTTAAATTACAATTAATCACATTTTCTATGTAACTATGACAAGATCTTCAGCCTCCATCTGATAACGAGGAAGGAAAAAAAAAATTAAAAAAAAACATGACGGCATCTGTGAGAAAAGAGCAATTATGATGTCAGTTGGTGAAATCCATTTTATAGATCTGCACAAATTCCCCACCATCTGACATCTGCTGGTCTCAACTGTTGGTACCAGACTAGAATCAAAATCTTATACCACTAAAGGAGGCGCTGAGTCTTAAACAAACAATATATAGCTAACTGTGTGACTAAGTGCGCTCAATAAAGAACAGTCTCCCTTCCACTGACCTGAATTCAGAATTATAGGCAGGCTATGTGTATGTCTTCTGTCCTAATATAACTAACCCATGCACTCTGTCACCTGCACTTGTCACAAATGTGGCAAGTCTTGAGAGCAAATGCTTAAAGCTACTCTGCAGAAGGTCAAAAGGATATGAAGGGAACAGACTGCGACAGGCAGAAAAAAAAAAAATGAGAAGGGAAGCGATATTCAAAGACGATGACATAATGGCTGAGAGAAGAAAAGGAGGATGAGTGAAGAGGCTGTGAAGACACTGTGAAAGTAAGTGGGAGGAAACATAATCAGGATTCCAACAGAAAGCACAGGACTTACATTACTGACTTAAAATAAAATCCAACTTTTAGACTGCCTTTACGTAAATGATTAATTACAATAAGCAGCCAGCAGGAAAACATCGCATCAAAACTTGCTGCAGTCCTTAGCAACTGACTTCAACTATTCTATTGTTGTTCTGCCAGAAGCAATTGTCTTTGACCAATCTCCTTCTAAAAGGGCCATGTTTAATATTGCCACTGTGGGTGGAAATCTCCTGCTCTCAAAAGTACAAAGTATAAATGCCTATTTTCTTAGACCATCTCGAAATAAAATGAATAAAAGAATAAAAATAAAGAATAAAAATGATATAAAAACACAAATTAAAAGATCACACAAAGCTTTTTTTGAGGAAAGGTTACAAGACGTGTAACACATCTTAAGGGCATCATAACAATCCATTATTTTGTATAGTTCACCCAAAGGTATAATCATGCTTAAGGCAACATCAACTTCAAACACAAAACACCATTTGTGCCAGATGGGCCATTTTCAGATTTGTAATGTCATGTTCAATGTTAAGGACATGACATCTTTGATTCCTTTAAAACAGACACAAGCTCTGCAAACTGTCAGCCATTGTAGTTGTTAGTTTTCCAAGCAAGTTGGCTGCTGTTTCTGCCATTTGTTGATGGCATGGCTTGAATAATTTGGTCAAACTTATTCCAGACTAGTTCTATCAGGTGGCAGTCCGGTGACTGAGGTGTGGCCTTGAAGTGACACCTTCCCTGTCCTCTGCAAGTAACAGCCTAGGTGTGTTTGAAATCATTATCTTGTTGCATGATGAAGCTGAGACCAGTTCAATTTGTTTATGAAGCGTATTTTAATACTTCAAGATGGAGTGACATTCACATTATCATCAACTCTGCCAGCAAAAACAATTAAGCATTGATCCTCCCTTAATCTACAAAATGGGTGTCATATATGTGTATACGTGCCCTTCCAAGAAATTTTAAAGTCTCTGCAGTTGCTTCGGCTACACTTACATTACAATAATCTCCCTCAGATCATTTTCTCAAACAGTTCACAGCATTGCAGCATCAGATATTATTCTTCACCCAAAAATTGGATTATCCTTCTATGCATGTATACTGGGACAAAAAGTACCCAATTAAATTAAAATTGTCCGGTTAATTCTAACTTGCAGCTCAACAACATTGTACATGTAACTGTACTGACTCATTACACAAACTATTTGATGAACATAAACAGCAATTTAGTCCAAAGATCTTGATCCTAAACTTTTCTGTCTATAAGACTATTCATCCTCTCCCATGCAAGCCTGCTACCTTTTAGTCACTTCACCCATTTATAGTTTTAATCATGTGGTTATTCGGTGCATATACAGAGGAGCTTATGCAATCTGATCAGTGCATCCTGCTCAAGCCTCAAATTACTGTCAGATAAACTTTAAATTAAATTTTTAACAAAGACAAACAATTATCTTCCATCATTTCCATTGCAACCCCATTAGGAAGAGATCTGTTACTGGCCAGTATAGACAGAAAGCATGAACACAGCAAGCAAAAACAACTTCTATGTAAAGAGAACAAGATGATTAGCCACTTTAAGACAAACTTTCACAGTGCAATAAAAGACTCAGAAATAAGATTATCAAGCACATGGCAGCAACAAGGAGGGGTATATTCATCCTGACGCTAGTTACTGCTAACTGAGCAACTGGCTTTGGCAAATGAGATGGGAAATAGTCTTTCAACTTGGATTTCCTGCATCTAACACAGCTACTTGTTGGGTTGTTTAAAAGATTCTTGTTGGTACTGAAGAGGGAAATGACCCAATTAGATTAGATACTACTTCTGCTGTCTATAGTATAGCAGTTAGTCCAAAATGCTGCTGCTCGATTCCTCACTAAGACCAAGAAAGTAGATCATATAACTCCAGTCCTCAGATCTTTACACTGACTTCCTGTTTGTCAAAGAATTGACTTTAAAATATTGCTGTTATTTTATAATAAGTACTGAATGGTTTAGGACCAAAATAAAATCAGGATCTTCTGGTTCAATTATGAACCAACCAGGTCCTTCAAGTCATCAGGGTCAAATCTGCTTTTTCCTCCCACAGTCAGAACATGGGGAGGCAGCGTTCAGCTTTTATGCTCCTCATATGTGAAACAAACTCCTAAAAAACTAAAAATCTGCTGAAACTCTCAGCAGATTGTTTTGTACACTGTACCCCCTTGTGTTAACTTGGTAGTTACTGCAGTCTAAGGTTTCCATCACAAATGAAACAAACAAGTGACCTTACCAGGTAATCCTGGCAAAAAAAGAGAAAAAAATAAAACTTTTTTTCTTTTCTTTAGCATGTTTCTAGTTTATTATAAAAGCCCAAAGCGGAACTGCCAGAGCAAATGTGTAACTCATATTCCTTCTCAGGGTCTGGCAGGGTAATCAGTGACAGCCCTTGATACTGAATTGCATCAGTTTTAGGTACTCTACAGTTAACCCAAGACATCAACCAAAAACATGTCCAGGTTAATGGTAAAAAGCATTCTGCCCCTCAAAGCCTACCTTCTACAAATGCTGTATGTCACCAATGCAGGTTGTTCAATAAGCTTTTTTTCCCCGTTTTATAAATAAGTAAAATTTATTTCCTGTCAAATCTTGCTTCAGATAAAAATTCTAAATATTTTGACAGTGGTAAAACACAGTTTTAATTTCAAACACATTTTACTGCAGGTTTTATCATTACAGTTGCAGGAGTTCTAATGGAGGCTTCTCTCTCAAATGACACCATGAGGCTACAACAACCTGAATCCACCTTAACAGTGAAAATACTACGTTCACTCACATGTTCATGAAGTTTTTCTAAAACCTGCTTACATGCTTTATGTAGGGTTGGGGGATAAAAATTCAAAAAGGCCTGCCTGCAGACTAAAGAAGGAAACTGAGCAGAAATGTTGGAGGGAATGAGTGTTGTCAAAGAGCCACACAAGTGAAGGTGAGACTGAAACTGTTATTTCCCCCAACAGTTGTAGCAGTTCACATAAAACGGTCCCACTGTGTCAGTAATATGGAAGTGGTTTGAGTTCAGTAAAAATGAACAGATTAACAAATCGTGCAAACTGTTGTTAGTGAACACTACTAATTTTGCTTACAAAAGTAAAATATCACCCTGCGACCAGGCAGTATGCATGAAAATGCAGGTTGATGAGACTCGGTGGACCAGGTCTAGCAGTGCAAACGTCAAAAAATAAAAGCATCATCTCATTTGTAGCTGCTATCCATACCATTTGAAAAGCATTCAAAATAAGGCAAAAAAAGCCTACAATGGCACTAAACAGTTTTAAAGTTAAACTATATTTGTTTTATGCTGCAGTCAACATAAGTATTTTTTAAAATTAACATCATGAAGAAACTAAATCGCTAGAGATGCTAATTTATTTTGGGGGTTCTGATTTGAAGTCGGATATCTGCCGATACAGATTTGTTCCGATACCAAATTAATTTATGTAAACGTTATCGTGATTATCATTATCGCTGTTATTGTTATGCAAGTTTTCATTAGGCTGTAGTAAACCAAACATCTAATTATATTATTCCTACTTTAATGTATTCCAAAATAATATGACAAAAAACCTTCTAAAGTACAATTGAAGACAATGTGTGTAGTTGCTTCATAATCTTAATAAAAACAAAGGTTCAAATTTAGCAGTAACAACTGATTTTTAACATTTAAAGTCCAAGAGAATGTACAGGATGTATGTAAATAATCTGGGAACAATAGTCTTAACAGCATTGCAGACAGATTATGGTCTTCAGTACCAACAGAGGGCAAAATTTGTCCAGCATTTCTCTTGACAGAGACTCATTGGCCAGAATGATGAATTAGAGCAACTTTTCTGTGGACTAATTCATTCAGTTTTCACAACGTCTGCTGAAAGTTTATCACAGAGCTGTAAAGCTTCATCGATTTCTCTTTCCTTCTCAGCTAAATAACTTTTTACCAAGGAAACTTTGGCCATACACACATTTTAGGTTCCCGTCTTGGTTTTTTATGATTCCAGACTAACATATATCCAACTTATTGACATGCTAAATTTGTAAACACAGCACAATGAAAAGTGCCTCTCTAGATCGGTGACATGAATCGGGGTATTTAGTCCGATATCTGAACCAGGAATCAAGTCAATTTTGGGGCCTGATAAAAATATTGGATCAGATCTGTTCCAACTCTATTCTACATTTAATTTTTCTATATTCTATAACTGTGTATATCATGATTGAAATCGACTGGTATAGAAAATATTGTAATATTTTTTGCCATATTGCTGAGGCCTATTTTAATGTGCAAAAAACATTGGGTAATATCATACTGTAAATTACTGCAGCAACTCCTGTCATCTTACCCTACTTTTGCAGAGCTAGGTTGGCACTAATCAACTGGCTTGACAAGAATAAATCACCACTGGTAATGCACAGTAACCCACATTTTGCAAGAAAAGCCTCAGAGCTGTCGCAGCAAGAACAAGGAGATCATTATGCAGAGGTTGCCTTGTAACCGTATGCAATGTTTTAATGCGGTTATGAGCACCTGCTCAAGTCAACGAGCAGTTGTCCAATGTACAGAGACTGAAGCTCCTTGAAGCAGCCTGCCTGTGACGAGTCCTTGTCATCTGCATCTCCTTGACTCTAAAATCAACCTTTGAAGAAAGACCAGTAGTGCCCAAAAAGCATTCCAATGTGGTTATCACTGAAACAAACTAGCAACAGTCGTTTAAAATAATTAATCTAAAAGTTGTTCATATTGATCATAAGTGGAGCTAAACACTTAACTGATGGAAAGTTATAAACTTGTCTTTATTAAAAGACACACTTGAAGCCACTTTTTCTATTGATACTACAAAGCATTACAGCATCAGATAACTGGAAACATACTATTAATCAGCTGGAGGTTGACACCTATTTTTTTTTTTTAATATGACAAAGGTACCAAATCCAAGTAGTATAAGTGCCAGTACTCAACAAAAGAAGTAAATATAAATCTTGGTACACAGGTTTTCTGAGGCTTGCAACTTGTTTCCATATGTGTGTTTGTACGTGGGTTAAAAGAAATTTCATTCATTCTCCACTCCCAGTCATTTCCATGGGAATAAGTGGTAACAGTCATGCAAAACTCTGCCTTCACATCTTCCCTCCAGAAAGCTGAAATAGTTAAACTTTTGCATTTGAGTTTTTTCTGGAAGTGAGTAAGATAAATATCATAAATATTGAAGAAAAAAAAAAAGTCAGTTTGAGAGATGAAGGCCCAGAGCACAATTGTAGCCCTTTCTCAGCATCCTGTCTAACCAGGGAGGGGGATGGCTGCAGAGATGCACCTGCTCGGTGTAGTGATCTCTCCATGGAGAGCAGCAGGACACGCAAAAAGAGAAGGGCCAACCCATCAGCTCTTCTCATTGCACAGCAGGGGTGCAGCAAAAAGCACTGCGAGGACTCCTGTACAAGCAGAGAAAACAGCCGTCTCATGAGTATGATCTAGCAGAAGGGTTCCCATTCCTGAGAAATCCATACACTGACTCACCTCTCCACTATTTGTGTTTTTCTGCAACAAAATCTTCCTCTTCAGCACTTTTCTTTTGTTTCTCACTCTTTTGCTCAACTGACACTAAATCATATTATTGCTGAAAAGACATATACTAGATTTATTAGAGACTTCTTTAAACCTCATGCAAATTAATCATGTTTTATGATCCACTATAGGCACTAAGGTTCTATATTTACCTGCAGAGACACCCTACTCTGCTCATATTCTCCTTGTTACAGGATAGCTCTTATCTAGGGCTGAATCCTTAAGCAAAATGACATGTAGAGCAGGTCTGTCACTTTTTCTAAAGTTTAAACATCTGTTCAAAAATGGGGAAACATCAAGTGTCAGTAACCCCTTCAAATAAGAAAACTGATCAAAATTCAGTTCAGACTGCAAATTATAAAAAATCTGAAAAAAAATGTATCACACATGTATAAAAGCAAGGTAAACTTATCAAAAGCGCAATAACTGTACTTTAATAGCTGTTAATATAAAAGTAGGTGTGTCCAGTTCGATCTACCTTTTCTTGAATATTTGCATCACATTCAAAACAACTTTTTTTTAGTCTTTATTTAAGACTACTACACCATTCTGTGAGGGACTGAAGCTCTATCCATGGTGTACCATGCCTCTCATCCCATGTTAGCTATAATAGGCTCCAGCCCATCATGACAATGAACAGGATAAAGCAGGTATAGCTGATGGATGGGATGTACAGAAATGCCACATTTAAACAATGTACAGAAAATGATCCATCTCATTCAGTTGAAAGCTGATTCTGTGATGTTCTGGATGATAACAGTGGCTTATCTGGAGAGAAAAAAGGCAACATTTCCCCTGCACCGAATATGTAATGCCAGAGGTATAGCAACTGAATTAATTTTTTATTGGTGACATGACGACAACCTTATATAACTGTGCCCTCCTTTTCTATAACTCAGTAAAAAGAGTGACAAGAATAAGGACAATGTCTGTCTGATGTTAAGCACAGCCTATCTTGGCATGGGAGTTGTGATTACTGTTATAAATGCACCCAGAGACAGAGAAAATAAAATAAATTAAAGTTCCTGCAATTCATCCAAGATAAATAAGAGCAGCTTCAGTGAACCTTTTCAGTTTGGTCTGTGAGTTTAACACAATGTGTCTCATTAACACAGAGTAGAAAACAGATTATAGATATCTTGGCATCAAGGACACATTACTCCCTGAGGACACTGCTGCTCGTTCTCCCTTTAGTCAATATTACCTTCATGTGCACCACTTATATGCCAGTAAGTGTATTAATATGTGAATCTTGCTAGAGAGCAGCTTGTCTTGTTAAAAGTGGAAATCTATGTATAAGTGGTAATAATGTAGGGTGGAGGTAGCAGAGCTGGACAGGAAAAGACTGAACAGATTTTAAAAGTCAGATCTCTTCTCAGTTTATTAACTTCATGCTTCATAAACATTAGTTTGCTGCTGTCAATCAGTGCTGATTGACCTGACGCCCCCCCCTCATCTGATCCCCTCTAATGAATTCACTTTTGTTCTATGGATTGAAACAAAGATATCTCTTTTGTAGCTCCATCCAGTTCTCAGAAACCTTTGTATGAAGCGTTAAAGGATGTTGCTCATTAGAAAAATATGCATCAGAAGCATTTCCATAAATGGCTTGGAGAAAATAAAACAGGCTGCTTTGTGTTGCTAGAGTTGAGAGTATACATGAGGTAGTGTATGGCTAAATAAAATGTAATACTGTTAAAGGGTGATGGCCACTAATGGGAAACAAAACCAAGAAGGAAGAAGACAACTTGTCCATATGAGGAAAAAAATACAAGACACATCTATATGAATTTGTTTTAGTTAAAGATAACTGTGTGCAGTTTCCCACACTACAGCTGTAAAATTAAAAAAACCACCAAGTCAACACCAAGTTGTCCAGTAGGCAGAGACACAGCAGACTAAACATGATCAGAGACAAATGCAGAGAAGACAGAAAAATAATAGCAAAAGGTGAGAAACATACAACAATGGAGATTAGCCAGTTGTGCACAGCGCATCAAATGAAGGGAAAGTTCAAAACGTTCAAAACGCCAAATAACTTTTAATAAACGCTTCCAACAAGGTGTTAACGTGCCAAAACAGAACCATTACTATATTCTGTATCAAATATTTGATCTAACTTTTAATTATGTGATATTGTTTTAAGAGTTTAATGAATGCTCAGGGAACCTTTAAAGTTTTGAACAACTAGTGGAAGAGTTTTAGAGACAGATGGACTGACGATATGCCCTGGTATCAACATCTACATTTCTATTTTATTTATTTATTTCTAATTAAACAGTAATCTCAGCATCATATACTTACCTTGCTTTACTCCCCTGTCCATCATTAAAACATGTTGCTTTTACCGTTCTCTCCAAGTGATCACATTGCAAGTAGTGGAAATCGGTGCAAAGTTGTCATCTTTGGTTTGTGTATGATTCTGAGAGAAGATTTTGTTTTTTTTAGTTTTTTTATCTAATATTGAATATTTGTTGTCCAACACATCCCCGGTCATCTGACTCAAACAAAACATATTATCGTACTTTAGTGCATTTTATCCCAGCAAGGCCTGTTGCTGCACCTGTACTTGCTGCTTTGGTATCAGCTGGCCTATAGTAGGTCTAGTGCTTTAAGTATCTCTGAAAACACAAGCCTAACTTTCAGACATCAACTAGTTAATGAACAATATATTTGTGCCACATCCCTTGAGGCTAATAATTTATGCAATTTGAATGGAATTTGATGTGTTTTGGTTAATAAAAGACAAAAAACCCTAACAATGTAAAGAAAAAGACTTTCGCTTAACTTAAAAGCCTTGACATTATTAGTACTAAAGATCTGCTTTGCATTCAATAAAAGCAGAAGGTCAAAGCCCTCATTGAAATGTACGGCAGACTCAAACTGAATAGACACAAATGGACACCTGTCTCTTCTCCTTAACTTAAACTCATAGATCCCTCAACATCTCAATAATGAACTCTCAATGATGAGACAGAATATGCAGGAAATAATTATATGGCCAAAAACATATAGTGTATATTAATATTCAAGCAACTAATGTCTCATGTAAAAGGCTTGCAAAGTGCAGCAGACAAGGGCTTCTTGTCCAGTTGCTTAATTGCAAGAGAGGCCCTCTACAACATCAAACAATTGCAGAGTACTGGAGTATTTCATAGGATGTGGAAAATACCCATCTCTTTTCACTTGCCAATGGGGTCATGAATGAGGCATTTAAGTGTGTTTTAATTGAAAACATTCAGTCAACCTCGTTATAGAGGAGTGTGGAGAAGAGTCTGACCTGAGATGTGGCTCTTAAATATACGGGTTTAATTAGATGTGATTTATGTTTTCCCATAAACAATGCAATCTAATGATAAAAGAAAGGGTTTAAACATATACAATTAACAAGATAAACGATGACTTTTCAGTTTGCATAGAAAAGCTGCACGTGAACAATGATATGCATCACATACACTGCCAATTAAGCACTGTCACTAGTTTATTTTCAATACATATTGAGCTTGGCTTGAGGGAGATAATACAGTTTCGAGACATAGATGAAGCCAAACAAAGGATCTTGCGTTTGGGTATTTAACTCCGCAGCCCTGCAGCACTGGGCACAAAGTTGGCGTGTTTGAGGGTGGAGTTAGTAAACTGCCCACTCGTTGATTAAACCATAATGAGCTCAGGCTTCACTGCAGGCACATGGTGATTGACCCTCATCCCGACGTGGGGGAGGTTGCATTTGCATTGTCTTGTCTGGTGACGTGAATTTAAGTTCCTCATCACTTTTTCACAAGCAGGTGGCGTCACGCACGTAACAGAATGATGTTACTTTGAATTAAATGTATCTGGAACTAACATGGCTGCTCCTGAATCTTCACTACTTAGACTACAGTGTAGTCTAAGTAGCGCTGGATGTCACAGCCTGCGCTCCTTGGCGGCTTCTGGGAACCGTGTTTCTGTGACAGCCTCCGCTCGCACCGTCAACCGTTGCGGTGGTTCCCGTTGTCCACGTCTCCGAGGCTCCTCAATGGACGGAACTTGTAACCAAGTTTTGCTCTTTTAATAACAACCTCTAAACTTGATGGAGTCGCAACTGAAAGCGCGCGGCGTTAGCTGGTCAATAAGTGTTCCGCAGAGGGTTTCTGTATGATGCGCGAGACAAATCCCTCACAAAACTTCTAACGTCTGCTAGAACAAACAGAACTCCCACGGAAAATTACGGGACTCACCTGAAATTATGCACAGAAGATGGCATATCGCGATATTGCTTTGCTGTGTGAGGTAACTCCGCTGGGAGAAAGGTAACATTTTCAAAAGCAGTGCAGTCTCCTGCTCTTCGACCAAAGCGTAGAATGCATGCCAGTTTCAACAGTGCTGAACAGCGGAACCTCCTCAGCAACAACTCCGAACTGCATGTGGACTGTACCATCTGCCCGGCACCGAGCGGGGAGACCGCGGGCACACCTGACAATGAGAGTAAAAGGACACTGGTCACGGTTCTACAGCAAACACCCCCAGGAGGAATGTTCCATTAGTATACACATTACGTCATCTCTGTAACTAGACATATATTGATTCATCAAATCACTTTTTCTTTACTGTTCTCTGCGTTTTCTTGGGGGAAATACACGTACACGTTTTACGGTTTCAAGAATATGAATTTTATCAGGTTTTTAAAAACTTTTTTTTTTCTGTGTGTCAGCAGGATTTGAAATTACAGAACACATATTTCTGTAAAATGTTGCGAAAAGTTGCTCATTATTAAATAAAAATATTCTTTTTTTAATAGTTTTGCAATGCTGATGGTAGGAAGACTGCTTGGCCCAGTCAACATACAAACCTGAATTTGAGGTACTGAATTGAGAATATCTTCAGAGCTAAAATCACACAAATTTGTGTCCTATAATGGAAATATTGTAGTAACCTACATTTTCTAAATTTAGACACCAATGAAAAAATATAAATAAAATAAAAAACACAAAATGTACAACAGACACATGTTGATACCCTTCACCAATATTGTGGTTAAAGCCTCTTTCATCTGTTTATTGGATTTTGGCTCTTTGCTGTTGTTAAGCCCTTTAGTTGATTTGAATTTGTTGGCAGTCTTTTTTTTTGCATGCAATGATTTCTTCCTCTCTATTTACAGGTTTTTGAAGGGTTTTAGTGCAGATCTACATGCTAGCCAGTTTTAAACATCTGCTTTCTCTCTCTTTTGTGCTGTTGAATGTGTATTTCAGGTTGTAGTTCTCCTTCAGAGATGCTATACTTGATAACTTCCACTTTGTACCTTTCACTCTATGTTGCTTTAAAAGTCCACCATATTCAAATTTATCATTCCAGTAATTCATTCACAGCATCCAGTAGCAGCAGCAACAGCAACAGATCAGTCCCACAGTATAATAGAGCACAGGTCCCCAACCCTGGTCCTGTTGCAGCAGGGAGACATCTAAGACCTGCAGGATAGTGGGCCTTGAGGACCAGGGTTGGGGACCTCTGTGACAGAGCATCCACCATGTTTTAGTATAAGTCAAGGGTGTCCAAAATTGGTCCTCAAGGGCTGCAGACCTGCAGTTTTTGGATGTTTCCTGTTGTGGCACATTTGAATCAGGTTAATGGGGCAATAAGCTTGACCAGCACTTGTTAACAAGCTACTGGGAAGCAGTGGTGTATCCAAGAAATTTTTAATAGAGTGGCCTAGTTAAGATAGAAGTTAGTGTGAGGTGGCCAATTAACAGACATTACTGTGTGCAGCAGGATGTTACGTGGATTATTGGATGTCTAGAAACCCTGAAATAACAGCTTTGAACTCTTTTCAATGTCACAAACAAAACTGTTTACATACAATTACAGAAATATTATGAAAGTTGTAAACTTTGAAAATGAGCTGATTGTCATTAAAAACTCAGTCCTTTATCTTGCGGAGGAAAGAAAGGCTTTAAACATGACTTATGTTGAAGACTAAACACACAGAAAGACCAGTCAACAAATGCAACTTCATGTAGCTCCTGAAATGTACTGTCTGAAAGTGTGGATCTGTTTCTAAGTCTCATAGCGGGTTACCCACCAATACACCCCCAACCCCAGTCCGTGTCCACCTATACTTCATAAACTGCTTGGCCACATAATGTTGGTTATAATGTACAAATACATTCGAAACATTTGTTGTCACCTTTTGTCATTAATTAAGAAAACACAGATTTATATTAAATAATAACAATAAACTCAACTAAACTTTGTTCATGTAGCACTTCTTTAAATGCATAAGAGCAATCCAAAATGTTTCAGAGCAAAGACCAACATGCAAGGACACAAAAATGTAAACAATTACAATAAAACAGTTAAAAATAATCTAGATTTAAAAGATGACTATAAAAGCAAGTAGCAAATAATACATAATAATAAAGATAGTGATAAACGTAAAAAGATAAATCCAAGTTCACAAACTACCAGTCAAGATTGGGGTGGCCACTGGGGTGGTTAATGAAGTTGCAATTATTGAGTTGAGCCATTTAATTTAAATCAGGTGTGTTGACGTAGGGAAACATCTACAATCTGCAGGACTGCAGCCCTTGAGGACCAGAGCTGGACACCCCTGGTGTAAGTAAATTGTTCTTTTCTTCATTAGTTTCACTTTACCCCCATAAAATAAAACACACTACATTCCCAAAGAACTCTTTATTGTCCTCCTCTTTCTATAAATCATTATCCTTTAAAGACTGTACCATACATATGTATATGAAAGTTGTCTTTCAATAATTGCAAACCCCACTTCTCAAATTTCCAGCTCTGCCACTCCTGCTTTAATGTGCACTTCATCCCACTGGCTGAATCCATTACTTGTTATACCCTACAACATTTTCCCACAGGTCCAGGTGAAATCTTTTTGAGCTTTTATTTGAAATACATTTTAAAAATCCCACTGCAGTACAATATGTGCCCCCGGCAATCATTTGATTCATTTGAATTGTTATGGTATTTGGCCTATAGTTGATTTAATAATAGCATGATAAGCATAAATGGCTGTAATTTAGTAGCTATGAGTTTTACTCATTATAGCCTGAAACAGGCCTTTGTAAATGTTATTACCTCTACATGTTATTTTTCTGCCTCAGTGACTCAGATAGGCTGCAATAACAAAAAAAAGCAACACAAAAGGTATGAATAAATTATCCTAGTAGGAAGCCCTTGTAAAAATGAAGAGAGAGAGAGAGAGAGAGAGATATTTATACACTATGGATAATGTGTTTGTAGATATCAGGTCTTTTTGGTGACAGCACTTCAAATCTGCACAGTTATACCACCAACATACCGCATATATGATCTTTGACCTTTAAAAACTATATGTTCTATTTTTCAGTATTAAAAGTATCAGTGATGTGATCAATGACAAACACTTAATGTATAATGAAAGCATTTTAGTCTGGTGTCATACAAACATAAAGCATTTAGCTTGAGTTGCTACTCATTGTTTAGCTGGTCATCAGTTAATCTTCGTGGTTGTAAATATGTGCAAAATCATGAAGAGTGTTGGCAGGCAGCAACCATCCTTACTGGAGACAGAAAGCTAACCAAGTCCGTCCTTCAACTTGGCTCACTTTCCAGGGTAGACTTTCACCAACTGTCCTGTTCATCTGCAGATCTATAGAGAAAATATTTATGCAAAACCATGTGCATGTGAGTTTAACATAATGTCTTTTTGGGTCTGTTTTGTCGGTAAAATGCATTGGGTCTTTGTACTGTTCTTATGGCTTTGATTGCAGTGCATCAACCTGAAAGCCCCATGCTGTCATGTGCTCTAGGAATCTGAGATGAAGGGTGGGAGAAGAGTATGCTGAAAGACTGTATAATCAAATTTAAGGGCTTCTTTTACATCAGAGTTTGCACAAAATCCTCCTCCGATCTTTCCACAAGGTCTCGCCATGGAGCAGCAGACATACCCATCCATCTTTCCACTATCATACAGTATGTTTTCTTTTGCATTTTTACTTTGGGGTTTCCTTTTTATACATATGAAACCCCATCTCTTCCTATTTCTTACAGAAAAGCCTGGATCTTGCTGCAGACACAAACTATGAGAGCAAATTGTTTTTACACTAAATAAACTGAATAGACAAAGTTAACAGTGATGCATTATATGGTGCCCTTTGATGTATGAGCTCTATATCAAAAAGACACACTTTGTGTGTGTGTGTGTTTTGTGCTTTAGGCTCATTTCTAGATGCACTCCTTTTTTTATAGTGGAATACCACAGCACAATGGAGGCAGTGGCATACAGTGTATCCTCTCCAATCAAAAGCAAAAGTGTCCCAGCAAAGAAAGTTGCCATTATTAAACCGAAGCCACAGAATCACTGTCTTGGTTGAGGATGTGAAGGGTTTTGTTATCATGATAACAACCTTTCCCCTCAGCTCGTACTCTGAACTAAAGCGGCTCTCTGTCACCAGGTACTTTCTCACTCTGGAATGTTTTTCACTCCTTTAAGTGCTTTTTCATGGAGGCCAGAGAGGAATTGAGAGGGCTTCAAGATTGTGGCAGAGTAAAGATTGCTTAAATTAGTCCACCCCTGGCTCAGATGCTTCCTTTATTCTGCTTGTCTGCACCTCCAACCCTGTTTCCCCACATAAATTGTTCAGTGGTCTCTGTCCTCTGTCTCAATCCTTTTTTCAGCTTGAGTATCCACCTGCACTGTGAGAGAGATGGAAAGATGGAAATCTCATCAACAATATCATGTGTTACTCCGACTATTGTGCATGTACTTTCAGTCCAACTTTTAGATCAACATGTGTACAGTCTAAGAAACCATTGAAGGGCTGTAATTGGAGCCACAGTTTATGCTGTAAAACGATTTTGCAGACTAAAGGTGACATCTGCTGGCTGAAATAAGTAACTCTTTACATTGGATTTAGAATAAATTTGACATCCGCGTGGCTGTAACTGCATAAAATTTACTGTAAATGTCAAGCTTATTTATAAAGCACATTTAAAACAGCCACCACTGCCCAAAGTGCTGTACAAAGGCAATACAGTGCATTCATGACACTAAAACAAAGAACTCATCCATAGATTTGATGGTATTTAGCACAAGACAAGACACGACCAGATGTTATCACAAGTTTCAAGACTTATTTTTCAATTTATGCATTTAAATTCTTATACAAATAATTTAATCTATTAAAAAAGTCCAAAGTTTTTTTTGTTCTTATTGTTATTGAACTCTTCTAAAAAGCTAATGAAATCCACCTATTACATAAAGATTACATTTGTTTTTGTACACTACATGAGCATTGGATCAAATTTTCTTTATTTTATTACAAGTAGTGACATGATTTTGCAGTTTGGTTTAATATAAACTTAACAGCATTTCATATTCCCCTATGTTATCATAGACCATAAAGTTCTTCCATCACAGAAAGCAGAAAATATGTGTGTTTGAAACTGTGCTGTTCAAAAGTGGGCTGGTGTTGTTCTCAATTGAGGCTGAAGCTCAAAAACGATAAATCTTATTGGCTAATTTTCCAATTTAATGACTTTGTAAGTTGACAAACTGATTGTAAAAGGTTTAAATGTTCATCCTCTAATGACCCGAGTAAAAATGAGAATGCCATTAGACATTGCATTTAGAACGTCTGTTTTCATTAATATTGGATTAGCAACAAAGCAATATATTATCATAATGTGTTACATGAATATTTTTGCATACATTCTGTTTCACTATTTGTCATAAATATGCACTTACACAGTTGTTTGCTTAGGGAAAAACAAATAATGCAGCTTAGACAATCAAATTTTTCATTTGGTTAAAACATACTTCGTCAAGAGAAATAAGCTCAAAATAAAGATTTATTTAGAAATTTGCATAAGATGTATAAATAAGCCATGTAAAGCAAATTGTGAGCAAATCCACACCTAGGCTTTTTATTAAAGCAGTTTGCCATGATAAAATAATGTTTTCTGCTATTAAATGTGCCACCCTCCTCAAAAAAGTATTAATACCAAGTTCATTTGCAAATTAATAAAGGCCAAACTATACTAAAATTTACACAAGTTTATTATATTAAATATGAATCATTTGACAGTGACAAACACAAATGTTCTAACCCCTTTTTCACTGTGACTAGATAAAGCATTTTTATTCTCATCGAATACTTCACAGACACTTGACACATATGGGAAAAAAGCATGATTAACTTACAGTTACTGGACTGGAAATCAAGACCTGGGATGTGACTCAACAGTTGATTTGCTGCCAAATGTGAAATAGTATATGAAGACACACCTGAAAGTCTGATCTCTCAAGCCGTATATAAGTGGACTCAAACACTTTGGGAAAATAATTAGTCCTACAAAGAGGACATACTGAATATGAAGAGCAATAGAAGGATTTACATTCAACAGGCTCGCTGAATTTATCATGCTAAACAGAGTGGAGACAAGACACAGGCAGAACTGAAGCAGATGCAACAACACTGTCCTGTGTGCCTTATTGGCATTTCGTGCATGAAAAGAGGCAGACCTCACAGTAACCACGAGTGCCACATATGTGTAAATGATAATCAAGCTCACCAACACAAAATTGACAATAGTGAAAGCCCTGTTTACAGTCATGTAGACCTGCAGCTGGAAAACATTGCTTATTATGCAGAATCCTTGTGTAGTGAAACCAGTTTTCTCCAGACTGATAAACAGAAAAAGTTGTGTGAATGAGTCTAAAGAGGCCACTGTCCACATGACGGCGATGGCAATCCTTGTCGTTCTGGACGTAGCAATGGTAGAATGCCTCAGTGGAAAACAAATGGCAACATATCTCTCCAAAGACATAACAGCCAAGTTGAGGGGAGATATCTTAATAGTGACGACTGCAAACTGAGTGACAATAATACAAACATGGGTGATCATTCTGACCTGTGTCACAGCAAATAAGTACAGCATCATACACAGTAGAAGCTGTAGAGAGTCAGTAAAGAGTAAATGACCAAATAAGACATATCGAGGGGAGTCCATAAAGAAAGGCTTTTTCAACAAAGCAAACACCATGACGCTGTTAATATACAAGAAGAGAAGGCACGGCATTACAGTCATCAGCGCTTTAGCAGAGGTCTCCAGTGGCATCAGCTGTGGGACTTTTGTAACATTCATGACAATGTCTTCATGCAGTGTCTGTAAAGGCAGAACAAACACAAGTACATCAGTCCTGAGCAGCGAAGGCTGTGCAAGATAGATCTGGCAAAAGTTAAACTTAAACATAAATGACAACAATGCAACAAAGCCATAATTTACAGTAGTTAAAATTCTAAAAACAAAGTAGTAATAGACATTACAGTACCTCAAAACTAACAATATATGTAGCTGAAACGTGTCACCTATATTTCATTGGTTTTGTCAGACTTCATTTAATATTTAAGTTGTGGAGGACAACTCTGTGGAGAAAATCAGCCTCCAGCTCATTATATCTCTTTATATTAGTGGTCAGTGCCTTGACATTAAGACCCATGGGAGTTGATCAACCTATCAAATCTCAGTATTAGTTGTGGTGTCTTTTTTTCGGTAAAAAAGTTTAGAGAAGTTGTGTTAGTTGTACTTTGTCCAATATTTCATTAAACTAAGAATAAAAAAGTTTTTTTTCTATCAAATTCGGAAGTTGGGGTTAATGAACCTTCATCAAATCTTATAAACCTAATTAAAAAGTCAACTATGTTAGAAAGAGTTTTGAATGTTATTCTATAAACAAAGGAATGAAAAAACATAGCGAGAGTGAGTAAGTGTTAAAACTAGATGTTATCAAGCCAACATCTCTGCCTCCGGGTGGCAGTTATATTACTTCAGTGTTTATGTCTGCTGTGCAGTGTTTTAGTAATATAGAAGTAGTTGAATACATGGCTAATCACAAGTTTGTGCCCAGAAAGAAAGATCCAAAGTTGCAAAGTAAGTACTTGAGCACAAGTAGCCAACCAATTATTTTTCAGATTGGTATGAGTGTGACCTCTCAAGCCAGAACCTGTATGCTTGGTAATTAGTATTGCTTTAAAGTAACACTGCATACGTTTCTGAGCATAAAACCGTGTGTATTTGATGGGCTCTGATAGCACACTGACATTCATTATGCACATTCCTGAGCCCATCATCACCCTGCAGTGTCCAGGGGCTAGGAAACCACCCTTCACAACTTTGTGTTCTAGCCTGAAACATCACATGACAGTTGCATTTATGGCACCGTGTCACATGTCAGCACAGTGGATATCGACACACTGGCCATTTGAACGCCCATCATGACTGATTCAGCAAAAAAAAACAAGAGGACGTCATGAGAGGAAGCGAAGAAAAGAAAGAGTGACACTGCAAGAAAAAGGCATAAATTAACATCCAACTGGTTTGTAAATGTTGGAGAAAAAGCAGAGAAGAGACAGAATGCAGGACAGATGCTGACTTACCCTTTGTTAGAGGTCACCAAAGCATGACTTTGCCTAAGTTCAGTAGCGCTGCGTTAAGGGTTATTTGCATTCAAATGTAAGTATGTACAGACGTAAACAAAATTGTTGGTACCCTTCGGTTAATGAAAGAAAAACTCACAATGATCACAGAAATAACTTGAATCTGACAAAAGTAATAATAAATAAAAATTCTATTTAATTTAATCAGTGAAAGTCAGACATTGCTTTTCAACCACGCTTCAACAGAATTATTTAACAAAATAAACTCGTTAAAACTGGCCTGGACAAAAATGATGGTACCCCTAGAAAAGACTGAAAATAATGTGACCAAAGGGACATGTTAATCCAAGGTGGGTCTACTAATTAGCATCACAGGTTTCTACAATCCTGTAATCAGTCAGTGGGCCTATATATAGGGCTACAGGTAGTCACTGTGCTGTTTCGTGACATGACCTGTACCACACTCAACATGGACCAGAGGAAGCAAAGGAAAGAGTTGTCTCAGGAGATTAGAAAGAAAATTATAGACAAGAATGTTAAAGGTAAAGGCTATAAGACCATCTCCAAGCAGCTTGATGTTCCTGTGACTACAGTTGCACATATTATTCTGAAATTTAAGATCCATGGGACTGTAGCCAACCTTCCCGGACGTGGCCGCAGGAGGAAAATTGATGACAAATCAAAGAGTCAGATAATACGAATGGTGACAAAAGAGCCCAGAAAAACTTCTAAAGAGATTAAAGGTGAACTTCAAGCTCAAGGAACACCAGTGTCAGATCGCACCATCTGTCGTTGTTTGAGCCAAAGAGGACTTAATGGGAGACGACCAAGGAGGACACCATTGTTGAAAACAAATCATAAAAAAGCCAAACTACGTGTTGACAAGCCACAAAGCTGGGAGAATGTCCTATGGACAGATGAGACAAAAATGGAACTTTTTGGCAAGGCACATCAGCTCTATGTTTATAGACGGAAAAATGAAGCATAAGAAAAGAACACCGTCCCTACTGTGAAACATGGAGGAGGCTCTGTTATGTTCTGGGGCTGCTTTGCTGCATCTGGCACAGGGTGTCTTGAATCTGTGCAGGTACAATGAAATCTTAAGACTATCAAGGGATTCTAGAGAGAAATGTGCTGGCCAGTGTCAGAAAGCTTGGTCTCAGTGGCAGGTACCTGCTGAGAGGTGCAGAAGTCTCATTGACAGTTACAGGAATCGTTGGATTGCAGTGATTGCCTCAAAAGGTTGTGTAACAAATTAAGTTAAGGGTACCATCATTTTTGTCCAGGCCTGTTTCATGAGTTTATTTTTTTTAAATAATTCTGTTGAACCGTGGTTGAAAAGCAATGTCTGACTTTCACTGGTTAAATTTAATAGAATTTTTATTTATTACTTTAGTCAGATTCAAGTTATTTCTGTGACCATTGTGAGTTGTTCTTTCATTAACCGAAGGGTACCAACAATTTTGTCCACGCCTAAGTTAGCCCAACCTGCACCACGGTCTCAAAAAGAGGGGATATGTTAAGTTACTCATCCATAAAACAGCTGCTATGATAGACACGCTTGAAAAGGATGTTGCTGTACTATATCTTTATCTGTGTGGTATTTTGATCAGTTCATATCATATTAAATTTAGTTAAGATATCAGGAAATTATATTATTATATTAACTTATAAAAAAGAAAGCATAATATGTCTGAGTTTGGTCTGGGCAAGGCAAGGCAGTTTATTTGTACAGTACATTTCATGCACAGGACAGTTCAAAGTGCTTTACCTAAAAGATTAAAAGCATTACATATATTAAGAAATAATAAAAGGCAGCAACAAATAGTAAGCATCACAATAAAATCATAAATTACATTAAAATGATGAATAACATTAAATATTGTAATGTTTTGTAATTGTAATATATGTAATTAAATATTAATTACATTAAAGTGATGTGGACTCTGCATCAGTCTGTCAGGTAAAGAAGGAGCTGAGGCAAGAGGCAAAGCTCTCGATTTACTGGTCGATCTATGTTCATACCCTCATCCAAGGTCACGAGCTGTGGGTAGTGACTGAAAGAACGAGATTGTGAATACAAGCGGCTGAAATGAGTTTTCTCTGCAGATAGGGTGAGACGCTCAGTGATCTGGAAGGGGCTCAGAGTAGAGCCACTGCTCCTCTGCATCAAGAGGAGCCAGATGAGGTGGCTCGTCATCTGGTCAGAATGCCTCCTGGACGCCTCCCTGGTGAGGTGCTCCGGGCACATCCCACTGGGAGGAGACCCTGGGGAAGACCCAGGACACGTGGAGCAGACTACATTTCTCGGCTGGCTTGGGAACGCCTCGGTATCCCCCTCTACGAGCTGGTGAATGCAACTAAAACATTCCACATTTGTCATTTTACATTTAAAACCTTGTTATGTGTTTTTCTTTTTGATGCTGTTTCGTATGTTCATTCTATAATATATTTATTGTATAATATTAAACCAATCTAACACTTTAAACTTTTTAAATATGTTTTCAATATTCAACATCAAGTTATATAGATTCTCCAAAGAACACATTTTTTTTTTTGGTGGGAGTGGGGTCGGGCTCTATTAACCTTTATTCAGCAGCAGAGCTGAATAAAGGTTGCTGACTAAAGACGTTTTCTTATTTATCCATTTTATTTTTAGCAGATAGTAATGTTAAATATAGTGTCAAATGTAACTCGCCAGTAGTCTATGTCGAACAGGCTTCCCATCGTATGTTTATTCTCTGCCAAGCTCAGGTGTTTTGTGCTTGCATACGTCATGTAACAAAGAGTCTGTTTGATCCATCTTTCTATGTGGATGGTCTTTAAAGGTTCTTTTTTTATTTAAATTCCTTCTTTGTTCGTAGTTGAGGAAAAGCCAAAGATGAATGAACATGTTGGATTGCTGCAATTTTTAACATCAAAGAACATTTTAATGCTTTGGAGCCTTTGCACATCTGCGTTAAAGCGGATGTTGTCTGGATACGATGTTCATCACTCCAGACCATCAGCACATTCGCCAATGAGGGGGATCATGGTGGTAAAGTTCTAGCTGCACTTGGATCTATTTTTATTGTTAAATAAGGCAAAAGAGTTTCTTTTTTCTTTCATGAATCTGGACTTGGTGTGATTGATGGTGGTTGACCAGAACTATTTATAGGAAGAAAAAATTTGTTTACTTGAGCATCAAGTTTAATGTGTTGTTAGTTTGTATTTATCCTGTTATTTTAATTTAATCTTTAATTATTTCAGTTGTTTTTTTATGGTTTATCACTATTTTACAATTGCTTAAAGTGTATTTAAAGTACAAATATTATTTGCTACACTGAAAGTGATGCAACTAAAAACACTTTGTACCTGTAAGAAACAGAACATGTCACAGTTGTTTATTAACTCAAATGACAATCTCAAAAGGTTTTGGCTCTTCAGAGGATGTCAATATGATTCATTAATAATTCACATGTTTATATTACACATGTGGCCTCTTTTTCATTGTTCTGGTCCTTTGAGGCACAATTAAAACTTGTTTTTTGTTCCATGTTTACCAGGAAAATAGAAGAGGAAAACAAAGAGAAAAACAAGTCATCTTTCTCAAAGTTTTAAAACCGCAAACCTGAATTTAGTGATAATTTGCCACATTTATGATGCCATGAAGAGAGAAATGATCAAAACAACAGCATTTTGTTAAGAGATATAAATAAAGGGGCTATTAAAAAATCATGGGATTCGTGCAGTAAATTGAATTGGAAGGTGTTTTAGTGGAGCTAAAATGAAATTACTTTCTAAATCAAATTTATAATGTGATAAAAAGATTATTAAATTTGTTTGATTAAAAAAATAAAAAGTTATGGATTTTGTATAGATAAATTAAAGGGAAAACGAGAAAAACAAAAACAAACACACACAAAAAAAAACCCTGTCTCTTGGTAAGATTGTTCTTTTAAGTCTCTGGTACTATGATGGATGGCTGAAACAGCATTCTTACCAGAGATACATCTCATTTGGTGTTGGAGACCACTGCTGTTTGGATGGAAATGTTTCACCACAGGAAATAAGACAGTCACACTTTGTATTTATTTGTGACCCTTCTCTTAAAGGGAACAATGGGATCAAAGTTAAGCAGATTCCATCACTGTGGGAGTCACAAGCTTAACATTTTCTTTCTTTCTTTTTATTTTTATTGATCTGTACAGTAATGCAACTATTTCACATCACAATATTATGGGATGAGAATCTTTCTATTGTTCTGTGTTAATTATTGTGTTCTTTCTATTAAAACGTTCCAAAACCAAGGCCATAAACAACAAACCAAAATCATCGTAATCCACATTAGTCCAATTCATTATAATTGTGTTTGCATTGAGATAAACCACAAAAACGTTGCCTAGCAAAGTAAACGAATAGATCACATTGAATCTTCTCTTCTTGTCAATCCCCTGTTCGGGGGCATGGACTAGCCAGCAGGGGGCAGCAGAGAGGTCAACTTTAAAAGGAAGAAACCTATTTGCCTTGACAGGTTGGAGGTCAACAGGTCAGACAAGGGGTCATAACTTAAGGAAAAACTAGTTGAAAAAAACAATGTCATATATTTTACACAGGGAGGGTAAAGAAGAGAGGGGAGTGCAGAAGCATAAGCCTATAACAACATAACTAAAAATATGTCTAATTTCTTTTCTAAAACTGACTTTTACTAAATTGGCTTTTAATTTAAAACAGCTTTCATGATTGTAAAGAACATTTAACTTCTCATTTTACCACTGGCAGTAAGTGCAAACATATAGCAAAGCATGACAGATAGTGCTGTTCAGCTGGTCCTCTTTTGTTTGTTTACACGTAAATACTGGATATGTTCAAGAGAGTCTAAACAATTTGGTTGTTCACAGAAGCAAATCATAGCAACAGGGTTTCTACTGGAGATAAACTCTTCCTGCTGGAATGTAGGGTACTTACAGTGAGCTAAATACTTGTGGGTATTAAAGATGTGAAGTGGACAAACGTCACATTTCCTCAGTTCAGGCTTTTGGGTAAAATTTAGAAATTAGGCTTCTGAAGTCTTAGAGGAAGTGTCTTTATGGATGATTTTGACAAAGTAGACTACAGCGAGAACAAAGCAGCCTATGCAGTAGATGGTGGACAAGTTTTAGTTATTTTAATAAATTACACCCTCTTTGGTTCCAAGACAGGCCACAAGGTTCATGACTTCACATGAACAGAGCCAGCAAGGTATGAGGTTCACACCAGTTAGCAGAATAATTCAGCACTGTGCTGTTTTTTAAAGTTTGCCCATGTTACCAAAAATCTTTACATTTTGAAAAATATAACAAGATCATGTGGTCACAGTAAAAGTAATTTTTCACATCAATCAGATAAAGACCTGAACACTGAGCCTGAACAGCTCACCGTGTTGTTTTTGGTAATACTTTTAACAGATTCCTCTCCTGATTAGGAAAGTGGAATTTTAACAGGAATAAAAGATATAAGGGAACTTTTCAGGTATGGATTAAAGAAATTGAGAAAAAAAAAAACTAAGAATTGCAGCAAAAATGCTAATCTTTAATTAGAGGGGCATGTTTTATTTAGTTTAGGGTCACATTTGACTGATGGTGCTTCCATATCTTTAAAAGGGGCAAAACAATCAAGTGTTGTGACTCCGTGTTCTTAAACTATATTGACCGGAGGGACGAGAGTGTCCTTCCACACAATATCCCCTCAGTGTTTTCATAATGGTTGTGCCAGCTAATATGCTGCTCTAAAATCTCTCAAAGTGCTTAGCCGAGATCTAATGACCAAAAAAAAGCAGACATCATTTAGTCATCAACATTTAGTTACCCCGAGTGTTCCTGAAGATGTAAACAAAGAATAAAAGTTAACCACTCAGAATAATTTAGCACTGAACTGCAGTGATCCTGCACATCTGTGTATGTATTTATTATATAACTATAGTGGTAAATTTAAGTCAATATTACATTATGTGTAAAAGTTCAACATTTATTATGACCTTGATATTTTTAAGCATATGCAAAATACAAAGGCATGGCTGATAGTGTTGGCTGCATCCATCTTTAATCATCATTTGAATTCAAACATTACAAACACATAAACAATGATGCAATCACTCAAAATGAACCATTAAACAAGGAGAGCATTACATTTTAAAAGATAAAAAATACATACAAAGGAAAAGTACAATCAATACCCAATTTTAAAATAAAAATAAGGCAAAGCTGAAAGGCAAAATATCTACATAACAAAAGCAACATAATCATAATAAAAATAATAAATGTATTTCTTTTAACTTGCTGTTCAGCTGGACAGTGATGTCAGTCTTGTAATGTCTCTTCTACAGCTGTTGGCTATTTATCGACAGGAAATTAGCTGGAAAAAAAAAAAGCAACGGGATAATAAAATAATGCAAACTTTATATCATATCTTCAATGTTTGTGAACACTTTACAACCTTCTGTTTGTGCATAAATTACTTACAACCTCAGTTTTTTTTACACAAACCATCAAAGTGAATTTGTCCCAACAAGGGATTAAAAATGTAACCCCTCTTTTCACTGAAGGCTACATTTAGATATAACTCACCTAAGAGGAATATTTACCACATATCACAAATAAAATCTGGTTTGATGGTAAGTTAAAGAATAGTTCTTAAAATGTCTAAAACAATTTAAAAAGCCAGGTTAAAAACCCTAAAAAATAATACAAAAAACATTTCCTTAATGGGTAAATGATCAAGTTTAACATTATTTAAGCTTTCTTTTCTTTATAAGTTTCCTTTATATTTTACAAAATCTGTAAAATGATTATCATGCTCAGAGATGTTTCACAAGTCCTTTTTGCAAGTCCAAGTCAAGTCTTTAACCTCGAGCCCAAGTCAAGTTGCAAGTCAGTTTTCGTTGTAATGAGTAATCTGCCATGCGACGCCTGCGGTCTGGCCTACATTATAATATCCAAGGAATGTAAAACTCGTACTCACCCTTCATCTATCAGCATTTAGTAACAGCACTGATCTTTAGCTTAAACTGACAAAAGCTCTGTTCCTTTGCTTTACTGAATTCAGAAAACCTGTAGATGAACATGGGAATTTATTCGGATTAGTAAATATGTTCTTAACATAACTTATCCAAGAGTTTTTAATGTGAACCAAAATCCATCTGGATCCACTGAGACATTTAAAAAACTAACAGTGCAATTCATAGCATTTATTTCTGAATGTAGAGAGGAGGGCCAATATGCTGCACTTTAGTGCAGGATCACCAGCTGTCCTGCAGGTTTTAGACGTTTCCCTGCTACAATACACGTAATCCACATGACTGCTTGTTGTCAAGTTCTGCACAAACCTTTTAATGACTCATCAATAATTTGACCTAAATGTGTTGCAGCTGGTAAACATGTAAAATCTGCAGAATAGTGGCTCAACATGCCCATAGTTAGTGATCCTTGCACTAGAGCTTCATAAAAATCTTATTTTTTTTAAAGGGCTTGAAATAACTGATATGAGTACAGAAAAAATTGTAAACTTTTTAAAATTGAATAAAAGAGCTCAGTATTTTAAATAATTTAGATCCAGTATTTGTAGACACAATACTTTCTTTCCTAAATCTGCAACAGCTGCACATTTGTAATAAGCAGAACCAGTAAAACCACATTGTCTATAGTAGGTCTGATCCCAGTTTAACGTAATCATAGCACAGTCAGCAGTTTATGGAAACTGTTCAGTAAATGTCTCCTTCTGAACACAGCGGAGCCACTTTGATGGAGTTAATGTTATTTTCATACAAATGAAGTGAAAAGCTAATGTTTATGTTGCTAGTTTGCTGCTATCACAGATGCTAACATTAGCTTTCATATTACAGTGACTAACCTCTCCAGGTGTGTTTTAAAGTGGATGAAGGTGGATGTGGTAGATCCAGTGTCTTGGATTTTTATAACACAGACGTTCCAGTTTGCCGCTCTTTCACACTGGTCCCTTTTTCATTAAGTTATTACCCAAAAGTTACAGGTGCTGCAGCAGCAGCTGTGTTCTCCACTGCTGTCAGTGTTTTGATCGATTGCGTGTGCACTGCAGGCGCATTTGTGTGACGTTACGTCTGGAGAAATGACAGCAGACATGATATCAGACAGAGAGAGAGAAAAAAAAGTTTGTTCACAAGTCTCAAACCGCGAGTCCAAGTAGAGTCTCAAGTCAATGGAAATGCGACTTAAGTGCAACTCGAGTCTGAGTCCCAGAGTCGAGTCCCCATCTCTGATCATGCTATACTGAACTGATAAAACTGACAACAATCACATTCTTTTGAAGGTTAACTTACCACAGATATCCCTCCTTAAACTCAGTGAATTTGTGCCGGACCATAAATGTTGCTAAAGCATCTGCTACCTAACAATAACAGACAGAGGATCAAGTTATTAAAGAGCAAAAACTTGAATCTTAATCACATTAACACATAAAACAAGATGTGTAAAATCAAGAAAAAGTACTTTTTTTTTTATTTAGTAAATGTAAGAGTGTACAGCTACTTTTTCAGGTGCATCCTCATGAACAGCATGACCACACTGAGGGAGGACCTGCATCTGAAACTTCCCTGTGGACAAATAGTGCAACCATTTTTGGGAGCTCAGTGTATTCCACGTCATAAACAGATGTAGAAGAAAAACTGATCAATTATAAACTTTTTTGTACCTTGCATCTGTCCAATAGTAAGGTCTTTGTCAAGCCTGTCCACTCCTGCACAAGAGGAACAAGTCAAGGGGAGGTTAATGGCTTAAAAAATTAATACAAATAAAAATATTTCTGATCATCAAAACAAATAATATTAAAACGACCTGTCAAAAGAACCTATGTGTATGACATATTAAATTCATAATGTGGTCAAGAAGTATCGAACCTGCAAGCAGGAGCAGTTTTGGCACAGGGCAGGAGAGAAAGAGGGCGGACAGACCACTGAACCAGCCCTCCCAATATTTTTCTGTCTTTGACAGCTCAACTCGCCAGGTGAAGATGCTCTCCTTTTTAATCTGGATGGGAAGAAAAGATAAAAAATCTCTTTCACCACAGCATAGATTAAATGAGAAAGATGAGCACTGTTAAGAGTGTGAACCTCTTGGTCATCTTCCTTCATTCTTTTCTTGTTGGACTCTTCCTCCACCTCTTCATCCTCCTCTTCTTCTATAATGCCCTCACCAATGCTATTAGACACGCTTGGGCTGCTGGTGGACTCATCACATCTTGGAATATCAGGGAAAGTAAAAAACACTCAATAAAACTCACAACTCTAAGAAGCACTTTGTGTTCAGAAGCGAAGCAGAACAGACGTACTTCTTTACTTGGCCTCCCATCGACACCCGTGCCGACTCTATGTTTCGAATCTGGCCACTCTTCACACTGGAAGTGAAAGTATGGAAAAAAGTTTAGCACTTGTCTACGGATATGATACTGAAACGATTCATTTGAGGCCTGAATAGCTAAATTATATAAACAAATGCCCTGAAAACAAAGATTCTAATGTCCGAGTTGGCATAAACCAGGCTTTTCAATTTGGTCCCACAAGGGCCGCAGTCCTGCAGGTTTTTCATGTTTCCCTGCTTAACACACCTGACTTAAATTAACCAGTCATTATGCAGGACCTCACAGGCTGTTGGATCCATTTAATTTGAAGCAGGTGTGTTGGAGCAGGGAGACATTGAAAACCTGCAGTACTATGGTCCTTGTGTGACTGAATTTAAAAGCCCTGGCATAAAGCAATATTAGATAAATCAATAAATTAAAGGAGTATAACATAATCCAGTAACAGATAACCAGGCGTGTAGCATTTACCTCCACTCTATCGCATTCTCCAGAGACTTAAACGTCTTTGGCCGACTTCTGAGAAAATTCTGCATACTGTTTAAAGCATCCATTGCTGTTCCTGTATAAATGAATAAAAGCTGTTTGGTATATTTTTCATTTTTAACATTCAAATTAACAGCTTGACCAACTTTAAAAAGTCTTCAGATTTTACCTTCAACAACATCAATGACACAGAGTCCAAGCAGTGATGGGACATGATTAGCGGCGGCGGTGTGAACTGCAATGGCCCCACCCATACTGTGTCCAATAATCATGATTGGAGGTGGGTTCTCGCCATAGAGTGCCTCCACCACTTTACCGACATCCCTTTAAACGAGAAAGAACAATCTGTTAATCTTATTACTTTTCGTATATTATGGTCGAGTCATTTTCAGACAAATATATTCATTTAAAACATTCTTGTTAAATATCAAAACCTAAAACCAAAACTCTCAAATTATTTCATTTCTACAAGAAGAACACTTTAAGAGAAATACATTAAACATTTATAGACAAGGGTGTATCCCCTTTATAACTGACCGTGCCTTGAGGCTGCTGGATCATTATGCCCTCTGTAGATTAGTATGTTTGTTGCTAATGTAAAATTAAAATTAACTTGTTTCCACAAAACTACTGTCTATCTCTGCTGCACACAACTACTTACTTGGCCATAGTGTCTGCAGAGAGATCTTCAGGATTTTTCACTTTAGTGTCACCTGCAGGTTATAAAGAGGCAAAAATCGGATTTGTTCTCTGGTGATGTCAATGTTCTCTTTAAAACTATCACAACTTCTAAATTGAAGAAATAAAATGTGGTTCATAAACATTTTTCTTAATAGCAAACCAGGCAATAAGAAAAGTTTTAAAAAATCCCTCATTGGGATAACATAACTATCTATAAATTTTCACTCGACACAATCATAGAATGCTTATTATCATTTGTATGGACGCACCGATACCACATTTTTACGATATGAGTGCTAATAAATCCTGTTACAGTTCACTGGTTACAACTGAGTGGTTGTGTGATATAATAAATAAGTAATCTTGCAGCTATGCCCTAAATGTAAGACTGGAAAACTGTCAGAATCTTCATAAATAAGGAGGATAAGTGGTTTTTGGTGGATTTGGTTCATTGCTGTGTTAAAGCACATCCACACCAAAAATAAGTATTTTTTTTGCCAAGATAATGCCAAATTCAGATTTATAATATGGCATGAGTGATAATGTTGTTAAATAGAATTAAATAAATCAAAATGTAAATCAAAATAAAAAATGAAGAAAAATTTAAAATAAAAGAAAAAAATTAATTAAAAAAAGAGAATACTAACAATGATTGTGATGATTACCACTTAAATGTAAGGTAGCTATAGCTGTGCATTGCAAACTCTGATAATAATAATAATAATAATAATAATAATAATAATAATACTACATTTTCTTTCAAAGCGCCTTTCAAGACCCCCAAGGACATTTGTAACAATAAAACTACATATAAAAATAAGCCAATCAGGAATAAAAACAAACATACAAAGTGCACTAAGAGAACAAAAGGAAAATACAGAAATGGATGAATGGTAGAGTAAATTTGCATTTTTACTGGTTAAAATGGGTAGGCAGTTTTAAACAGGTGAGCTTTAAGTATGGATTTGAAAATGGCAAGAGTGTCAGAGTTCCTGATGTCTGGTGGCAGAGTTCCTGAGCTGGGGAGCAGAGCGACTGAAGGCTCGGCTCCCCTTGGTGCTGAGGCCTGCAGGGGGCACAGTGAGATGTATGGAGGAGGAAGATCTAAGGGAGCGAGATGGGGTGGCAATGTGGAGGATAGCGGCAGCATGGGGAGTGAGGGAGGAATCGACTGATGCTTTGTAGATGGGAATATGCAGACTGGGTAACGTTACTGATGTGAGATTGAAATGACACCCAGACTCTTAACCTGAGGGGAAAGGGAGACTATGGAGCCGACAATGGTCACAGAGACACTGTTAACTTTGGATGACAGAGATTTTGTTCCAATTAGAAGAATTTCTCTTTTGATACTGTTTAGTTTAGGAAGTTTGAGACGAACCAAGTTTTTATTTAAGGTAAACGGGAGGCAAGGGAGGAGGGTGGGAGTGTGGAGTTGGTTTTGATGGAGAGGTAGAGCTTGGTGTCATCAGTGAAACAGTGAAAATGAAAGTTAAATTTGCAGAATATATGGCCAAGGGGATGGAGGTACGTGATGAAAAAGGGCCCAAGGACAGAACCCTGGGGCACACCTGTAATGACTGGGGAGGGGTGGGATCTGAACGATTTTAACTGTATGAACTGAGAGCGGCCAGAGAGATACGAGTGAAACCAGTCAAGGGGAGTTTGAGTGATACCGATGGAGAGTCTACTGAGGAGAATGGGGTGAGAGATTGTATCAAAGCCCGCACTCAGATCAAGAAAGATGAAAATTGAGAGTAAACCAGAGTCAGTTGCAATGAGAAGGTCGTTTGTGATTTTCAGGTTTGTAATCTTTAGGTCCGATTATTATTTTTAACCCCAGAACTAATCAAGTTAACAGTCAGGACGGTTTACCAAGTGCCTGGATGAACTGCTTAGCTTCCGTTGCTGACCGAAGCCAGACACGGGAGATGTCCTGCTGGATGATGCCATCCCATCAATCCCATCTTGTAAAGGGAGGACATCACTTTCTTATACTCCTTACTCTGGTTGAGCAACTCCTGAAGTTGTCTTCATAAACTCTGAATAAATGGCCCTGGCAAAGCAGCGTACCTCCCCTCTGAACCCGGACCAACTGTGCCCTTCTCTGGCAGTAGTGGAAGCAGGTCATGGTTTTTCCCCGGGCTTTGGTTTGCGGATTGTTGCTGCAGTGAGCCCGGTCCAGCTCGGGTGCGGAAGAGAAGATTTACTCACACCCACTTGCTGAAGTCAGACAATCAATTCTGTCAAACTGCTGATGTATTTTGCTTTAGTCAGTGCTGCATGTGCTGTATCACCTCACTGTCACCTGGAATTAAGCAGAGCATTTCTTGCATTTTCCGCAGCTTTTTGAGCAGCCAAATCACACGAGACACTCGCGTGAATCAGGGAAAACAGAGCCTTGATTGCAGGCTTTGGGGCTTTTGTGTCAGACGTAACATCACTACCTCCAGGTCAGTTAGCTTAGCCTTTAGCTTCCTGTTATCTGTTTAAAGTTGAGTGCATAAAGTTTCTACCTCCTCCAGCCGCTGGTAAACAGTGTTAGCCTTTCTTCTAGTGACGAAAGTCTGTTGTTTGCTAGCGACGGTTTTTTGGACTCCATCCAATTTGTCGTTAAGTTCTTGGAAGGACATCTTGAGCTTGGAGAGGAAGGCTAACCTGCTGTCAGCTAGGAGTGCTATAATGTCGCGTTTGATAACATGGGAGCTGGCCTCGGACCTTTTACCTAGTTTGGTGGTTTTTGGTGGTTTATGTGTTAATGCATTTTAAAAATGCAAGTCAATTTCACAGATTAATCTCTTTGCATTAACATGTTAATTTCACAGCACTAGTTTTTTTTAACACTGGTATCGGTTTTGTAGTATAGGAGCACTTTTATGTATACCGAGTAAGAGTACATGCACATGGTATCAGATTAATATCTGATACTGGTATCGGTGCATCCTTAATCATTTGTATCTCAAAATTTCTATACTGGAAATCTATCTAGTATTTAATACTATAATCTAGTATGACTGATATTTACCAATCTGGGATCTGAAATTTCCCAGTCTGGAATTAATACAGTACGTCTGATTCTATTTACCATGAGCTCGAAGGTCCATAGCCACCACCCTGCAGTTGATCCTGCTGTATATGACAGCCTGTAAAGATACATAAAGACACACACACACACACAAAAATTAATAAAAATAATTATAAATCACATTTTGTACAGAAAATGTGCCTATTAAAGAACAGCCTTATAAATATTTTACATTATGCTGGTGTATATCTTACATACCGTCAGGATAGAAGGTGTCAGTAACAGAAACAAAAGAAAAAGTAAGACTCACAGTAAATACTGCCCAGGAAAGAGCAGAATGGCCTCCTCCGTGGAGCAGTAGCAGCACGGGACCACGAGAGCCACTGCAGTAAATTCTGAAAATGTTCTGTGTAGTCAAGGGAGTGTAAAACAAACCCGTGCAAGAATCGTATCATATATGCAGCTCAAAACAGGATAAACACTATAAATACTTGAAGTTCTCTATGGTATGTTGAAGTGGAACATCAGTGTAAAAAGCAGAGTATTTTAATCACAATATTCACAAACTAGAGTGTTTTATCAATCTGTTAAAGCAACTGCAACCTTTCTATTAATCTTCCTCAAGCTTAATTTGCAAAAGTGATGGAGAACCACAGTGCTTGCAGTAACTTTCATTCATGCATGAGTAGACAGTACATAAAGTATATCACCAAAGTCCTCATAGTTACAGTTTTCTATTGAACACTCATTGCTTTACTTGTAAGGGTTAAATTGTACTAACAAAAATAAAGTCTGGAAATCACTGTGATTTATGTACAGACATGATCTGTCAGATTCTTCTTAAAAGCTGTTCAAAGGCCAAATTAATCCACTGATACTGTGCGACTATTAATGTGACTTTAGCAGTTCAGATGTGCCATGTTGAAATGTTACACTGATATGTTACTAGATTCAAGCCAGTCAGAAGCACAGGCATGTTCATTCAAACATGACACTGACATATTCAGTCTGTTTAATGGAAAGCAGTGCATGTCTGAAGGAAACTAAAGACTCGCCATCAGTAATTCATGCTGCCTTTTCCCCCAACAAACAGAAACAACAGTCAAGGATATATCTTTGCCATTTTCATTTTCCACCTCAACATCTTCCATGGTTTCAAAGTACTGACTCCAGGGCAGAGGGGTGAAATCTCTCTTCCGCCCAGGTCTGCAGTTAACAAAAACCAAGAATGCTTTAATGCAACCTGTGTCAATATTGCAAAAAGATGCAAGAACATAAAATACAAATAAACAAACCCACTTCAGTAAAAAGGACAAAGTAATACAGGAACAAATCCCAGGATAATTAGACAAAAATTTTGTTATTTTATCATCTACTTATAACTGTTCATAACTGTACCAAAAAAGAGAATTTGGGGACATTTTCAGATTATCTACCAATAGTCTCACAATATCATAACAGATCCAAGACATGTTATTGGCTCTGTTTTGGTATTTTAAGGTAAAGTTTTAAGTTTGTTTAGAACATTGTCACGACATGTAGTTCATAGATAAATCTAAGAAGCACAAACGTGTTTATGAAACAACTCTGAATGGGGATGGGGGATTTCACTAAGTAATGGATACATAAACAGGAATACACATCTTTGGGTTACTGTCATTATGTTTCAGTTCCGCTTCACTGTATTTAAATGACTTTTTAATAGATTTGAAATATAACATGTTAAAATGCCAAAAGATATGAGCTACAACAGTCATGTTTTGCAACAAAGACGGTCTAAAACTAACAACGCAGTGGCAGCTAACTTAGCCAGTCAAACGCAATCTACTGCGTTTACTTGTAAAAAGCTGCAAATGTAGACATTTGATTGGCTTTAGTGATAACAACCAACTGGTGTGACGGTGGCAACAATAAAAAAAGGCGTTAAAAACTCGACATATCAAGCGAATGAGATGCTAGCTAACTTACCCCATTTTCATTTTAGAGCTGGACTGAAAACCACCTGCCATTGGAGGTCTGGAGGCTAGCAGGTTCAAATGCAACTGTTTCTCCATAGCGTTAGAAAAATAGTTAGTCTCTGTCAGGAAAACTCAGATATGACCTTCCTTTTCTTTCCCTGCATAAGAATTTCTTCGCAATAGCCACCAAACCTAGCCAGACATTGGATAAATTGCGTTAGTCTAACGGTTAGGCTAACTGCTAGCGTTCTTCCTCTAGCCTCTCTTCTTCTGTCCTTTTACTCTCCAGTAGGTTAATCTACAGGTTATAAAGCACCACTGCCCTCTACTGGCTAAACAAACCACCGGCATAAGCTGTTTATTCAATTAAAATTTAACGCTCAATTCAATTTTTTCAGTTACATTTTCAGCTCAAAGTTTATACTGAAAGAAGTCTGAGCAGTGTTTTGCAAGACTAAATTTATAACACAAACCCTACTTGAAAATTTGAGGTGTGAAGTTGAAAGGTGTGAGCATGTTATATTAACAGAAAACTTTAGAGCTAAACCAAAAGCCAAAATTACTAAGAGATACAACAACTTTAAAAATAGAAGAGCCAGTGTTTGTTCAATGAGAGACAGAGATTTTTAAGTGAATTTCTTAAAGCAAATGTGACAATTGATCAGCCACAGTAGCAGGTCTGCTTATTTCAATCAGGTAAAGGTGAAACTGAATAAACGGAATAAATTATTGCCTCTTTCAAGACACACAAATGGTGACTGCAGTTTAGAAACATAAGGTCAAAGTAATGGAAAAAAGAATGAAAACATGAAGTCAAGTTAATAATTTGTAATATAAAGCAAAGATTTATCCTAGTTGTTTTTTTAAATAGTTTTCTCAGTAACTGAAGACTAAAATGTTTTGGTGAAAATTTTCATAACAACAACCATAATTCTTAGTTTTCATACAGGCACTATTCAAATTAGTATTATTATTGTTGGTATCAATGCTTTTTCCTTCGAAGTCTGTAATATTGTGTGCTGTAATGCTGTAATTGATGATATGCCCAGTATTTTAGAAAAATCTTCTGCACATTTCTTCATAAAGTAAAAAAAAAAACAAAACAAAACAAAAAAACAAAACAAAAAAAAAACAAAAAAAACAAAACACTTTTCATTTTCAAATCTGAAAGATCTGAAGATTCACAATGTGTTGTATCAAGTTTCAAATAAGCAAGTATTTACACATAACACTTTATACAACATCTAAAAACATATTTTAAAATGTAATGTGTTCAGTGACATCCTTAACCCCTTTCCTGGCATTACATATATGTTTTGTAATATAATTCCTTTTCTTTATAAAGTATGTATTGTACTGGAAATTTCTAATTATTTCAATGTTTCCTCTAAATTTTTCTTGTGCTGTATGTTTTCGAAGTAACCTTATTAAAAAAAAACAAAAGCCATGTGAGGGACCAAGTCCAAGGATGAAGAGAGCACAGGAGATTTTTTTTAAAAGAAAGTCTTTTGACATTTAATTTTACAAAAAAAACACAACACAAAACAAAACAACAATACAAATTCTAAAGTAAAAGTTCTGGGCCCACAAAAGAGGTCAAATAAACAGAACATCAACATAAGGCACTGTAAACTAACTGCCACACAAGGGAAACTATATACTGGCTGATCAGACCATTTTGACACAAGAGGGAAAACATAAAATAACTATCTCCAACATACTTAATAAAGTCAACTAATTCATAACAGAACTTAAACAATTTTGACTCTTAACTTATTAGGGAAACAAATCTAAATAATCATAATTCTACATAAAAAAACAAATAAAGTAACACAAAAACAATAGAAAACCTAAACCCCTCTCCCACTATTCTCCTGTGGAATGGAAGACTCCAATAAGGCTGTGGTCTCATCAAGGGAGATCCACATCAGCTGGGACTCTTTTCCTTAGCAGGCTTGGTTTTCCCACATACAACAACTTCACCAGGAACTGGCAACTCAAAGAAAACACATATTAACTGACAGTAAACCAAATTAACAATGTGACAAGAATGAGTCAACTAAAAGTGTGCACCCAATTAGTTAACCACCCAGCCAACCCTGTTAATAAACTAAGATATAAAACAAATGGTAAGTATTACAAATAAAGTGTCTATTAAATTAATGGAAATAAAGAAAAAGGTCACCAGACTGGGCTCACTGTGTGTGGCTGCCTAGGCGGCCATCACAAGCCACTAAAATGAAGTCAGAACTCCTTTGTTTCCTCCAATGGCATCTGATCTTAAAACTGGGCTTTGAAAAGAATACTGCCAACCCGTGCCAAGTACAAACAATTAGCAAAGCACTGACTCATTTCTGGTATGTAGGTCCATCTGGGGCCTCGGTGAAACATCTTTTCATGTATGCTTTGAAATGTTGTATGTCAAAATGAAGCTTGATGAGGTTAAATTAGCATGAAAAGCTTTCGCCAAGTTTAGATTCTTTTTTAATACTAGGAAATTAAAAAAAAATTCCAAACAAAAAGCCGGTTTAGAGTCCTTTATTTCTGCTCTTTAAATAGCATACTCGCCTTGTATGTGAATTCCTTCTCCCTTAGATGAACATGGGTTCAGGCATTTCAAGTCAACAGATCTCAACACAATAATGAAATGATTTTATGCAAACCTTTATGGCTCAGCCTGTACCTTTCCTGAAGAGGTTAGAAATTTAGAAACTTCTTAATAAGATAGCCTTCCCATCTTTATGAGATAACCAAAAGGCTGCATTTTGCAGACGAGGATGAAGTTTTAGAAGCCATTAGTGATCTTGGTAAAGCTCCAGGGCCGGATGGCTTTGGCCCAGATTTTTATAAGACGTTTTGCAAGATATTAGTTGGCCCTCTCACAGATATGTACTTAGATTACTTTAATGAGGGTTGCCACCCCTCTCCTTTAAACCTTGCCTGCATCTCTGTGATTTTGAAGAGAAATTAGCCTCCAGATCTTTGCAGGTCCTACAGACCAATTAGTCTAACATTGACAGTTTGCTTCCAGTCCTTATAAATCCTGATCAGACAGGTTTCATTCATGGCCGTCATTCTTCTAGCAATGTCAGGAGACTTCTAAACATTTTACAAAACACTTAGAAACAAAACAAAACAAAACAAAACAAAACAAAAAGCATTAGCTATCTCTCTTCATACCGAAAGGCCTTCAACAGGCTTGGGTTTGGCTTGGGTAGAGACTTTATCAAATGGACCCAGCTTATATATCATACACTAAAAGCTATTTTCATAACTAATGGCCCTCAATCAAAGCCTTTTCCTGTGGTCAGAGATGCCTGCCACTAAGTCCTTTTCTCCTTGCCATGGCGTTAGAACCTCTAGCAGAGACTGTCTGACTTCATGCAGGGGTGTCTGGATAGGAAACACAGAGCATAAAAATTGCCCTGTATGCTGATGACATTTTTCTGTTTGTGCTATATCTGGCTATAAGATCAGTTTTAATAAATCGGAGGCCGGGCCGCTTGGAGGCTTGAGCAATACTGAGATTAAAAATTACTTGAACATTGCATGGTCAGCTTCTAGTTTCAGATATATGGGAGGTAAAGTTCCTCTTGTCTAGAAGGAGCTGTGGAAATTTAATTTCACCACAGTCAGAGATGCAGTTAAAAAAAACAAAAGACTTAGAATGTTGACCAAATCTCTGTCATATTTTGGATGAATTAGTCTTATTAAAATGAATCTCCTCCCCGAATTTTATACCCTTTGCTGATGCTTCTGCTATACTTTATTTAAAAAGTTAACTGGGAACTAGAGAAGGTAATCTCAAAAATTATATGGCATGGCAAGAAACTCAAACAGAGGTTTAAAATATTGCAGCTACCCATTGACATAGGAGGCTGTTCTCTTCCTAACTTATTTTTTTTTATAATTGGGCCTGCCATGCTGGCCACCTCCAGTCATTGTTGCATTCTTCTATTAGTGAATATAACTGTGGTGAATCTTGGGCTTGTTATCCACACTCCCCATGGAGATTGGTTACCTATGAGGAAAATGATATTAATACTGAAATAAAACATAACTCTACAATAACATTAGAGTGTGGTGCGTTGTATTATGCATTATTGGGAGACAAGAACAGGAAATCCCCACTTTCCCCTGTTACTCACAGCCCTGACTTCCCTGCAGGTATCAACTCATCTTTGTTTTCTGTATAGTGAAACAAGGGTGTTCATGTACTTTGTCATCTATTTGAAGACAACCCTTTTATGTCCTTTCAGCAGTTGCAGGAGATGTTGGAAATTTGACAGTCATGTTTTTCTTTTTGCAATTTACAAGAAAGACAGTTCATATCTTCCCTTAATAATTTCCCTACCACTGCCTTGTACCTTAATAAACTGGAAACATTTCTTCTAAACTGTAAGTTTACAGCAGTTCATTTTTGTTTTTTATTCTCAGTTACAAAACTTCTTCCATAAATAGGAAGATGACTGGGCATTAAATTTGTTGAGGATCAAAAGAAAGAAAGAGGCAATAGATGTGATAAGAACACAATTACCAGTAATATGCTGAGGACAACTTATAACAATATACTCCATAGATTGCATTTGACACCAGTTTTTTTTTTTTTTGCATAAAATAGATAGAGCCATATCTCCCCTCTGCATTAACAGTAAATCAAACAGGGGGACCTATTTCCATAGTTTTTGGGAGTGCAGACTCATCTCTAGATTTTGGACTCATATGGCCAAAAGTTTTTCTTCTTCTTTGTTTTGTTGGTTTTTTTTTTCTTTTTGTTTTATTGTGTAATGTGCAGCTGTTTTTAGTGTGTGGGTGGGGGGAAGATGGCAGATATCATGTGTTATGTTCATCCTTGTTTAAACTAATAAAAGAAAAAAAAATCTGTGAATGGAGAAAAGCAGGTGTACAGCATCAGATGCCCTGTGCTCCACTAACCTTTATATGACGCAGAGACTATTAGTAGAATTCTGCTCTTTATTTATAGTGTAATGGAGATGATCTGTTTCATAGCTCTGAATCCAGGTTTGCAAAGGAAGCAATGTAGTGATGGCAGTCTGCTTGCTTAGTCTCATTTTCAGAGGGAGGGGGGAACTGGCTGCAAACTGGTTGAAGCCGGATCAGTGAGGTGTTTACTTGACTGTCTGTGTGTGCAAAGGTTACTCACACAGTGTTCACTAGAATCTGTTTTTAGTGTCAGGTGAGGAAGCAGATGGTGGTGATGGCTCCTCCTTTCTGTACCTTTCATGGGGGTATTAAATGCATCTAAAACATAGTTCATTACAGTAATGTCTACTTTGTTTGCACCCATGCACTATGGAAAGTGTAATTAAAACTTTCTACTTACAATAGCTTATAAACTTTTAAAATAGCTTTGTAGTTAAAATATTGTAACTAGTGGAAAATATGCAGTGGCAGGATTTGTCATCAGCCTTGTTTACATAAACAAGTAAGTGTTTTGAGTAGCTTGTCACATGGAACAAGAAATCATTTTGTCAGGACATTCAGCAGTATGTGTAATATATATATATATATATATATATAGTAATTGTCCCTTTTTTTTGTCAACTCTGACTCATTTAGCAACAGGTAAAAAAAATGGATATTTGGGGGAGATTGTTTTGCAGAGTCAACTATGTGGTTATGACATATGTTTGTCTGAGCCCTGACCCAGAGCTGCTATGGAAAGTCATGCGCACACAGAGAACTCCAATACTGTACCTACAAAGTGTCCCCCACCATCCTCCTCTAACACTTTCCATCCGGCATACAATCCCCTTACCGTGTTACTAGTTTGCATAAACAAACAGCCTCAGTGACTGCACTCAAATGCTACATGCATCCACCCACCCTTGTTCATCAAATGGATTGGCTGAGGAGACGGGCTGTTCCTTGGCCCAGGATGTTTCGTAACTCCAGTCACAGGGAGGGGAGATGAGGAAATTCCTAGAACTCCTGACATGGCCTTAAATTATTTTGCAGGGCATTAACAAAAATGACTCAGATGTGCATTGCAAATGCTATCCAGCAAAGCCACTAAAATGCCCCATCAGACACACCTCGCAGTTTGATTGGCTGCACATATCAGCCAATAGAAAAACGGGGTACTCTTTGTGACGTTAGCAGAGTAACATGAGCAGATAAATACGTAAAATTCTCTGTAAATACCCAACCTCATGGCTTAAAACTTAAATGCATTCATGCCTTTTCAGGAAGTAGAGAATTAATTTAAAAGGGGAGTGAAAAATATGCTGAAAACATTTTGAATGTTTATGGGTGCTGATCATGCCAGACGACTGGTATGATGATACCACTACAAGCACATCAACAAGTGCTCAAATATCCAGTTGTGTCACAGACTAAAAAACATGACATTCACATAACAGGTGTGCACAACTTGGTAGGCTGCCCTGAAGCCATGTGAAAAAGATGTCTATAAATTTAGAGGCTCCTTCCACAGTGGAGCAGCGAGCTGCAACAAGAGGCAAGGACACTTAATGGACTAATGCTGCAATAGATTGTTTACTCTTCTCTCTTTACTGGATTATAACGGTTTTGAAAACTGTCAATAATTTTGATTTTTTTTATTTGTATCGTGTAATTATATGCTAAGTTTAAAAATAGTCCATGGATCATTAATTATATGATAAATGCTTGCTTTTTTTAGGACGTGGTGGTATGCTGGCTAAGTCACTTCAGAGACAGTTTATGGCCAAAGGTATTTCCACAACAGAACCACTTCCAAAGACCAGTCTGCTTCTTGAGAAAACTTAAAACTAGTCCTCGTCTTCACAAACAGGTATGCACAACTTCTGAATACATCTGTATGCCTTGAGCCTAGCAACAGTCTTCAGGATATGCAGTGTGTGTGGTGTAATTTACACAAAAGCAAATAGTATTAAGATCAGATCTTTCTATTCTTGCCATCAGCCCAGACGTAAAAGATGGTTGGCATGAAACCCACTGAAGTGGCGCCCTCTGCGGCGGTTAAGTTCTTCGGAGCAGGCACGGCAGCCTGCATTGCTGACCTCATCACCTTTCCATTGGACACTGCCAAAGTTAGACTACAGGTAAGAACTAGACACGCTTCACATTTAGATTTTATTCTTGACTTTTAATTTCCCACTAAAACTCCTTGAATGTCCTCCAACTGTCCAGATCCAAGGAGAGGCTCAGAAAGTTGAATGGTCCAATGCAGTGAAGTATCGGGGAGTGTTTGGTACCATCACCACCATGGTGCGCACTGAGGGGGCTAGGAGTCTTTACAATGGACTGGTGGCTGGACTCCAGAGGCAGATGAGCTTCGCCTCGGTCCGTATTGGCCTTTATGACTCCATGAAGCAATTCTACACTCGAGGCACTGAGAGTGAGTTTCATGTGTTTGCTGTCTTACATGAGCAAGGGAGTTTCTGTTTTCCCTGCTGCTTTAGTAAAAGTGTTATCCTTTTACAGGTGCTGGGATTGTGGTTCGGCTCATGGCGGGTTGTACCACAGGAGCAATGGCTGTGGCTTTTGCACAACCAACAGATGTGGTGAAGGTGCGCTTCCAAGCCCAGATAAGGCTGGCTGATGGTGAGAAGAGATACAATGGTACGCTGGATGCCTACAAAACGATAGCCAGAGATGAGGGCGTACGTGGACTTTGGAAAGGTACTTGCATTTTTCACTTCAGGTTCTATTTATTTGTGATAATCTCTCCACAGATTTGGAAATAACCATTTCCTGCTTTCTTCCAGGCTGCTTGCCAAACATCACCCGCAATGCCATTGTAAATTGTGCCGAGCTGGTCACCTACGATATAATCAAAGAACTGATCCTAAAGTATGACCTAATGACAGGTGAGAAGTAGAAGTAAACAACTTAGCGGTCAATCTGACAAATATCCCATTAAAATTATCACAAAAACTCAAAAACTGATTCAGAAAGTGACTCTGCCTCTGTTTACCCATAGACAACCTACCATGCCACTTCACAGCTGCCTTTGGCGCCGGTTTCTGCACAACAGTTGTGGCTTCTCCAGTGGATGTAGTTAAAACACGGTTCATGAACTCAGGAACTGGCCAGTATAGCAGTGCTGTCAACTGTGCCCTAACAATGCTGAGAAATGAAGGACCCACCGCTTTCTATAAAGGGTAAACACACACTAACATGACATTAACGCGCATAACAACAAAATAACTTCCTCGGAGCACTTCTTTACTCTCCTTTCCTTCATCTCCTTCAGGTTTATGCCTTCTTTCCTGCGACTGGGATCCTGGAACATTGTGATGTTTGTGACTTATGAACAAATTAAGAGGGGTATGACCAGAGCAAAACAGTACTGGGAGTCGCCGTTTTAAATCCACCTTGACAGACTGAGTTCAAGACTGGAGAGATACAATGGCCTAACCTGCAGTAGCAAACACTGCATCATGGTGGGAAAAAGAGAAATGTAAGAGGAGGCCCAAAACAGACGGACATATATGGTGATGAGGCAGACGGGCACATTGTTGATGTGGCTCAGATGCTGACTTTATGAGTTATATGAGATCATATGAAGACTTGTGGCAGGAAAAAAAAAACTGGGGACATGGCTGCAATGTCAGAATGACTCAAAGATGAGAGTATAAAGGCACATTTTATGGATTGTAATGGGAACCACTTTCCATTACTAAAAACCCCATGTTTAAAATGGATCTGAAATGCTACATCCAACAGATTATATTTATATGTATAATTAAATCTTGTTTAACTGACTGTTTTATGATGGACTTTCACATTTACAAGGATGAACTGAAAGATTGGATAAACTGTGTTATGAAAGTTACTATTAAGAGCAATTTATCCATGAAAACAGATCATTTCTGCTGTATGCCACCTCCTTTGTTATCTGTATTGTGGATTATTATGAATGAATGAATGAATGAATGAATGAATGAATGAATGAATGAATGGTTCTTCATTTTTAATATGTTATTGTTTACAATGTTTAATATTTTTTGTGATATGTGGTTAGGGGATTTGACAGAAAGATGACTGTATGAGCCTCCTATTTTAAAAAGTATGATTTATTGCTGGTCAGTGAGTCAGAATATGTTACACATGATGAAAAGTAATACTACAATACAAATAAATAAAAAAAAAAAATCACTTTTTTCATGTTTGTTGCATCATTTTGTTTTACCTTTGTTAGTTTTTGTGCAGTTTTAGTAAACACCTTAAATGGGAGGAAAGGTAATTTGCAATGCTTAATAAACTGTACAAAATGACCCTTTGCTGGAATTTTAATGCAGGATTATTTGGTTTCATGTGATAGAATTTAACATTTCAAAGAAAATATCACAGTTAAAGAGTCTTCTCCATGATAGTACTCAAAGTAGTGCTGTTAGATTACCAGTGCATGCAGGATCTAAAGTTGTCTGATAAAGAAATGGAAGAAATAAGAAATACTGACCAAATAATCCAATGTTGCAATAAATGGTTGCATATTATAGTACTACTAATAAAAAATAATTCATTACAAATTAACCCTACTATAAAACATTTTTCACGTGCATTTGGACAGACAAATGAAGAGACATGTAATGTGCAGAGTACAATCCAGTAGAGAAGAATAAGAAAAAGACTAATTTCCTTTGGCACCGGACCTCTGAATAAATGCAGCTTGGTATGGTGAAACTTGGAAACACATGCACCTTGCTGTAACTTCCTAACAGGGTCAGTCAGATATATAGAAGCGCAGCACTGCCATAAAGCAACACTTGTAGGACATCATGTACCCAGGCACTAAGTCATAACATTGCACTTTACAATCCTCAGCTATCATATGTCTGCTCTTTCTATATTTGCCAAACTGCAACTAATCACACAAGGCTGCATTACTTTGCAGAGGGCTGCCCAGGAAACACAGTTGCTCAGAAATGCCACTCTGCAAATACACCACAGTCTATTGTGAGAATTTAATAATGAAACCACTTCTTCAGTAATTCAGCATCAGATGATTAATTTACAGTAGCAACAAAGTGTTGACAAAAAGTACAGGAGCACCTCATTAAGATGTAAAAATAGAAGACTGAACACAGCTAGTATAGTGGATAAATGTGTTAAAGCACATTTTGACAAAAGGCTGTGGCGAGATGATTACCAGTCTGAACATATGGCTCTAATCTGGTGTGCAGCGTACTCTATGTTCCTAGATGTTCATGATGACTCAGCATTCACTACAACAATGCATTCCTTACACAAGTAACTGACCTAATGAAACTATTTGCAGCAGGTAAAAAAGCCAAAAAATACAAAAAAAAAAAAAAAAAAAAAAATTTGTACAGATCCAACCCTCTATTTCTACAAATTGAAATGAAAGTTTTGTGTTTTTATGTTGCTGTTTATGTGTGGATAAAGTACAGAGGAAGCTTGCAGGTGAAGTGGAGAAAACTAAAGAAAATTGTGTTACAAACTCTGCAGTCACCCATGCAAATACAACCACTCCTTGTTTGTCATACAGGTGTTCATACAGTAGTTTGACCACAAGACCAGCAGGCAGCCTATGGAGTTATTATTAGGGAGAGGCACCACAGTAACACATGCTGTGCCATGATGTAACAGCATCACAGCAGTACTTAAAGAGGCATCTCTTCCCCCCGACTCTACTGCATCCTGACCATTCATCCCACCACTTCCAGAAAACCATCTGGATCTTGTCACTTAAAGAGGCATTTCAACTTTTTTACACAAAATCACGGTAAACCTGGATTTTTTCTTAGAATATTCTTGCCTGCAAGTTTTGCTAAAGTTTTGTTATACTGTTTGTGTTGTTTTTGGTTCTTATGTCTGATTTACAGGACTTGGAGTATGATCTTAAAACTCATCATTTCTGAAAGACCTTCTATGGAAAATCAAGAAAACCAATTTAAAGCTGGTACAAAGTTCAGCCAAAGAGACACCTTTAGAGAATCCTGATCTCTAACGCTTCCATCTTTAACTGCTCCAATACAAGTAATGCACTTTTATTCTTCTGTGTTATTGAATTGCAAAGACGTTTAATAAGAGCCATCTTTTATTCAGCATAAAAAAAAATCTTATGGATAAAAGTTAGCTTAAGATGTTGTGATGAAGTTAAGAAATATAGTTACCCTAGCACATCCAAGAATAAATACATTTTCTTATGTTAGCAGGGTATACACTTAACTGCATAAATCCAGTGATCTTTAAATAATTTTCTTTTTCATTAACAGATTTTGAAGGAGCTTCTTGTCCTGTCCACATAAAAAAAACTAAATCTTCTTATTGATTGAAAGAATTGTGAAAAATGGTTGGATTTGGACCTGCAGATGTGCCTACATCAGCAGCTGTAAAGTTTGTGGGAGCAGGAACAGCAGCTTGCATTGCTGACCTGATCACTTTTCCATTAGACACTGCCAAAGTGCGGCTGCAGGTATATCAAAATTTAATCTAAAATGTATATTCTCTGCATAAACATAAAATATTTTAACATTTTTGCTCACAACAACAAAGAAGTTCATTACCTTTTACTTTAGTTTAATCTCAGGTATCTGAGTTTCTTCTATGTGCTGCACAGATCCAAGGAGAAGCTAAAGCCCCTGCAGAAGTGGGTAAAGTCCCCATCATGAGGTATCGTGGAGTGTTTGGCACCATCATCACCATGGTGCGCACAGAGGGACCTCGGAGTCTTTACAGTGGACTGGTTGCAGGACTCCAGAGGCAGATGAGCTTTGCTTCTATCAGAATCGGCCTCTATGACTCTGTTAAACAGTTTTACACTAGAGGCTCTGATCGTGAGTATCTATTCTGTGGGGATCTAACTAGAGCAGCCCTGCACCAGTCTGACTGGACATCTCCTCTTTACTGGTGCAGATGTTGGCATCGGCAGTCGGCTGCTTGCAGGATGTACCACAGGTGCCATGGCGGTTGCTTTAGCTCAACCTACAGATGTGGTAAAAGTCCGCTTTCAGGCACAGGCCAGGTCTAGTGAGCATGCTAGACGCTACTGTGGCACTATTGATGCTTACAAGACCATTGGGAAGGAAGAAGGGATTCGTGGTCTGTGGAAAGGTAGCTTAAGCTTATACTCATGTCTTAAAGAGTCTACTAATAATTCTTATGACACATCCATTTATAAACTTTTACAACTTTGTCACGCAGGTACAGCTCCAAATATTGCGCGCAATGCAATTGTTAACTGCACAGAATTGGTCACGTATGACTTCATTAAGGAAATGCTTCTCAAGTCAACACCACTAACTGGTAAAAAAAAAGGGTTTCTGCCCAGCATAATGCGTGGTGATACCTGAATGTTCTCCATGCCCTGGGTTTTAATCTTCATCCCGTACCCCACAGATAACCTGCCCTGCCACTTTCTATCAGCCTTTGGTGCTGGACTATGCACAACTGTGATAGCATCTCCTGTGGATGTGGTCAAGACAAGATATATGAATTCTGCAGTCGGCCAGTACAGCAGCGTCCTTAGCTGTGCTGCTGCCATGATGACCAAAGAGGGCCCACATGCCTTTTATAAAGGGTAAGCAAAAAGTGCATGAACAGGTGAAAGGTTTAGGAAGGATAAAACATTTAAGAGAGATGGATGTAAAATGAATTAATGGAATACTATCAATCATCTTTCTTCTGTTCTTTTTTCTCTCTTAAGATTCATGCCATCTTTCTTGCGCCTTGGCTCCTGGAATGTGGTGATGTTTGTAACATATGAGCAGCTGAAACGAGCCATGATGGCTGCAAATCACAGCTGTACAGCTTCCCTGTAATCAATAATATCTATCTGAAGGCTGGGCTGTACCACAGTTGACTTTTAACAATCATTTTTATTTTTTCTGTCTTCCAAAGAATATTTTACTCAAATATAACAACGTGAACTCATGTACATGTAATTAAAATGTTATCATTGAATAAAATCTAGAGCCTGCTTGATCAGATGCTTCCTCTCGGTGGAGAGACTCACAGGGAACTGGATGTCAAAAGTAATAATGAGGTTTCCTCTCTTGGAAGGATCCTGGGACAGCGGCATTCCCTCTCCACTCAGCTCTTTTTTATATGTAGGGCTGATATTGTGACAAAACAAAGAGAGAAAAATGGTACACTTACTGAGCCAGATGACGCAAAAAAAAAAAAAAAAAAAAAAAAAATCAGAACAGTGTATTCCGCATATATGCAGTGTTTGACTTTCTAATACTGTATTATTTGAGATTTTTATTTAGTATTCCACTTGTGCCTCAGCATAGGAAACCACTTACTGTACAATGTCACTGATAGGAATGGTGAGTAGCCTGCCATCTAGTGTCTGAACATCCACAGAGAAGCCAGTTAGAGCCTGTTAAAGTAGGAATAAACAGCTTCAGTGTTCATTCTTTTAAAGCAAATCTTTAAGTGTGACCAGTAATAAAACCGTGAAATGACTCACCATCCCAAGAGAGATCTTGACCTTGTAGATCAGGTCATTGTGTTGTCTTACAAACAAAGGATGACTCTTCTCTCGTACAATGAATACAATATCTGCAGGAATGTTGTTTGGTCCCTGAAGGTGAAATACATCTGAATGATTGCTTTGCATAGTCTGATAAGTGCTAAATTTAAGCAACAAGTTTGTTTTTGACCCCCCCCCAAAAAAAAGACAAAAAGAAAAAATCACACAAACTCTTACCTGGATTATCCTGAAGAGATCTACTAAATTTACTTACTTGGTCAATCTGATAATGAGTCTAACATCTAAGTAATTAAGTAAATGTATCAAAGAAATTTGATGTGATGTGTCAATGAAAAACCCCCAAACGTCAGCTATAATTTAAACTTGTTTCAAAGTGCCCTAGTTCTGCAATCTAAGTGGCTAAGCAAGCTCCCAGTGTCCTATTGCAAAAATAAGTAGAAATAAGGTAAACCAACTGATCATTACATCACATGAAACATCATTTTTACATAAAGTTGTAATCTTAATATGAAATATTTTTGAGCACTTCACTTACTTGATCTCCTTCTTTGGAGAAAATTATTCTTGTACCTTCTTTCCATCCAGACTTCACATCTATAGTCAGGATCTTGTCCTTGATACTGGATGTGTGTCCATCGTCATTCATAACCTACAACACAAATGAGGTTCTATTTATAATAACAGAGTATATTATATTGGGTAAAACATATTAAATATTTACCTGAATTATGTTGTTAGTCATTGCTAATTAGTTAGATCTAATTCCACTGTAGTGGCTCTGTGATGCAAAAACCAATTAAACATAAAGAAGCTAAATTTCAAGAGTTTTCTTTAAATACAATTGTGTTTGTGCTTTGTTATTTTATCAGAAATGTCCTAATGTGGTCTATTTACTTGCTTTTTGCGTTTAATCAGAATCAGAATCAGAAATACTTTATTAATCCCTGAGGGAAATTGCTACATTACACCTTAAATCATGACCAAGTTTTCAGTTTTGTTGTCTGAAATATTGCCATCTTTCTGTTTCTGGATGTTTTTAATCTAAGACTGTTGGGTCAAACGTGAGATGCTCTCAGTCTAATGGAGTTATGAATTATTTAAAAACTCAAAAGCTACTGGCTGAGGAGTGACAGCAGCTTCTACCCTGCGAGATATCTTAATCTTTTTTGTGCATCCATGGAAGAGGTCATCCAGGGACAAATGAAGGTCTCTTTCAATCGGGGAATCTTGAGTCTTCACCACCACTGGTTGCAGGTTGCCAAACTGAAGCGGAGTGTCAGATGTATAAAAGTCTACCAAACAAACAAAAAAAGAAAAACAAAACAAAAGAATAAATAAAAAAAATAACACAGCTGGTATGAAATGGAAAAGGAACATTCATTGTATGTTATTTGATTGTTGTTTTCTAACCTGCAAAGGGGTTATCACCCCCAAAAAACTGTTTGAAAGTTTTCTCTGGATTCCCATGGTAAGCATACTTTGATGACCAAGCCCCACCACTGCCAAACTCAGCTGGGATACCACCTTTTAGACCCTCCACACCAAACTTATCATAGGTTGCCTTTTTTCGAACTGTCATGGGATAAAATGGACACATTACATGCAGTATCCAGATATGATGAATCTTTCCAGCTAATCAGGACATGTGGCAGCTGTTTTCTTTTGTAACAATGAGTACATGTTGCCAAATATATAACATTTTGACCAGTTTCAGTAAGAATTTAAGTAACTTACGATCACTCAGAACATCGTAGGCTTCACCCAACTGAATAAATTTCTCGTAGCTTCCAGGTTTCGTGTTGCTGCTCGGATGAAACTTCAGAGCGAGACGTCGATATCTACATACGTACATGAGAAAGAGTGACTCGCACACACTATAAAAAGGCTCATGTAAGACATTTATGTTAGACAAAGCTTTAACGTCTTGCAGAACTCACGCTTTTTTAATGTCTGCATCAGTTGCATTTCTGTTTATTTCGAGCGTCTCGTAGTAATCCAGACTCATGACGGGATTTAATACATACAGTTACATCCAGAAATTAAAGTATAACTCCACAGGTCAGTTTTTCTGCACAATGACAAAATAATAATAATAATAAAACAACAACAACAACAAAAATCGACTAGAACATAATGTAGCGCGTGTTTAGATTGGTTTCCATGGCGATGACTGCTAAGGAAACTCTCGCGAGGTTTTCTAAAGAACCTCTGTGACTGACGTATGCCAGTTATACATGTGTGACTGACACACATCGGGCAGCACTTGAACCTTAAAAATAAATAAATAACAGGGAATGCCAACAGAAGAATATTATAGGAGATTTTGGCACATTTTTTAAGGGCACTGCACATACATTTAGTCGCTACTCATTCCATATAGGCCTACGTACAATCCTAAAGAATTATATAATACCAACTGGCACTACTAAAGGTGAGAAATAAAAACTAATGTCCTTACATTTAGTTTTTAAGATTAGAATTATATAAATTATTTATAGTGGATATGAAAACTGTCTATATATATATATATATATATATATAGACATATGTTCTGATTTTACCTTGTTTTAGAATTTCAAGTATCTTGATGCAAGGTGTAATCTAAGAGACATGAAAGGGTTAATTATTTATTAAGAGATTTTTCTGGAATAATGCCAAACTACATACAAACGTAAGAGTGGAAAAAAAAGCTTCAGGGATCTGAGAGTACAGTGCCTTTTGAGACTACTTATTTAAAATTTTACTTTACCATGAACACTTAAATTATACCTGATAATAGAAAACATGAAATTCAGCCGAATCTCAATTGCATGCGTCAGTCCCCTGGTCCTATGCATATGCATGGATGGTATGAGTTACATTACATGAATATTATCTTCATTATTCAGTTTTTTACATCTCCTGCAGTGTTTATCATACTAAATGAAATAATGATTTTCCAGCAGTGTTGACAAGTATATATTTATTGTTTTATTGAAAACCATTCCAGACAAAAACGTTAAGGGTTACTATGCTATACAAATTGGACTCTCCTCCAAATGTTCACATAAAAATTGCACAACATCATCAGTATAATCAAACTCCCACTTAGAGGTGGCAGACAGAACAGCAGACACTCATTTATTCTGTTAAAGGTGGTCCAGTTGGATGCATAATTTTATTAGAGATTCAGGAGGTTTTTATTTTTTTTTACCAAAAGTGAAGATATTAACAGCAATATAAAAGAAGCATGAAATCGAAAAGAAATAAATATTTCAAGTCATTGTAAATTAAATACACGTTGATCAATCACTAAGAAAAGATCGATGTCAAAAAGTAAAAACAAGCAAATAAAAAGTCTTTAAAGTGTTCATACAAGGTCAAACTCAATCTATATAAACCCAAAGCCATGGAAGCCCACTACAATTAAAGTTCAAAAGGCATAAATCTCAAAATCTATGCTGTATATGGTGAGTTTTAAGTGAAAATACTCCTTATACACTAAAGAAATATTTTGTAATCTATGACACTGCAGCTGTGGTATTTAGGGAAAAACCAAATAAATCTATTCAAATAATAAAAAAGTAATTAAAAAAATGAAAGCCAAGGTTAAAATAACTGCTCTCACAGGATTTGTGAGGGAGCAGGGAAGGACGGTAAACATGGATGATAACGTCTTGTGGTGTATCTCTGCTGGATTGTGATAATGTAGTGTAAAAGCGTAGTTGCAGTGTGTTTTCTTGCCATAATATGCTTGTAAATGATTGGAGAACTCTGCTGGTACAAGCAATTTAAAGTTTTAAATAACATGGCCTGCTGTTTCTGTCTTCATTTGGATCAAATTGCACAAAAAGTGTTTATACAGAGACCCGGAAAATGTTAATGATTTCCCTAAACACAAAAACTTGCAGGACTTTCCTGTAGTATTTCAAACAGTTAAAACATTTTTTTGCCAATCAGAACAGCACACCTGCTGACTGACAAACACTCACAACATCCATACTGTGCTTATTAAGCTTAAAGCAACATTCCACTTTTTAAAGAATATTTTGACTCAAACAAATACCTTGTTTTGCTGTCCAAAGCATCAGTACATCATCTGACTGTTTGGTTTAAAATTCATTTTAAGAGAAAAACAACACCAATGTGACTCCTTACTCTGGTGCCACTACTGTAATCTGAAACATCAGGAAACAGGAAGAAGGTAAAATGGCGAGCTTCAGCTGTAAATAGTGTTTCAACGCATGTTTGTTACAGTGCAAATATTCACTCTTAAGTGATACGTGTCTTTCAGGGCATCCAAATGAGAGAGCAGGTTTTCTCACTGGCTAGGACAATGGATGCAGTGTTCTCATTTAGACTGGGAAACAAAGATGGGTGAAGTGAAGAGTACATAAACAGAAAAACTGACTGGGTGGCAGAAAAAATCCTATTCCACAGGCAAGAATATTAGCAGGAACAGCCTCCTTCACTGACGGGCTGCTCTGGTTGCTTCTCCAGCTTGATGTCAATCACTGAGGGGTGAAAGAGTTAAGGAACAACAGAAACATATTCATTTAGCAGTGACGAATACATTTGGTTGTTGCCCAGTGACACACTGACACATGAATGGAGAAAATTAGATCTAACTAACAACCTTAGAACAGAAGGATGGCCACTGTATCTTCTGGGCAACAGCCAGACTTCAGATGAAGAACTGATGGTAAATACAGACCAAAACTTAAAAAACAAACAAACAAAAAATGCCACTATATTAGAGGGTTTAAAGCTGACCCAAGTAAAAACCAATGGATCTCACACCAGAAGCTCAATCCACAAGTAGAGTCAAAACAAAAACAGCAAAGAAACCAAAGCAGAATTCAGAAGAAAATACTTTTATTTGTATAAACTGGACCAGGGGAACCACACAGACTACTATGAAGCAGCTCAGCCTCCACCAGCAGAAGGATCTAAACTGGCACCACGGCTGCCAGCTACTCAGTAAGTAAAATAGCTATTGGCTGTCCTAAAAGTCGCTTAACGCTGCTAAATGACATCGTCATCTAATTTGCATAATCAGCCTGGAACATATAGTTGTAATGGAGGCTGCAGAGGAGAGGAATGTTGTGAGAGGCAAAAATTGATGAAAAGACAACCTATAAATGTTAAGACCAGATAAAAAAGATAATAAAATTAAATAAAAATAAATTCAGTCAATATTTTCTTTGTTTTTTAATTTAGTGTGGTTTATTTTTTAATTAGTCTACAATATGTTACAGCACTTTTAACTTTTTAAATGTTTCTGTTCACATTTCGTTTATAAACATTATTATCTGACAGTAAGCCAGGGCGGGATCAGCCAGCAGCAGCTTTTATTTTTCAGCCTGGTCATGAACCAGAGGTGAACATCTCTGAATGCAGCTGGGAGAAGAATAAAGTACATTCTTTCACGCCAGTCTCCAAAAGTCTCCAATAAAAAGTCGCTAATCGATTTTTTGAAAGGAAGTTGCTAGAGGGGTCTGCAAACTCGCTAAATATAGCGACAAAGTTGCTAAGTTGGCAATACTGACTGGCACAATGGATCTCCTCTGCCACTGAAGAGGTATAATATATAGGATATATATTGTATAGGACTGATCTAAAGTCCTATACAATTATTTTGCGCGTTCCATGTAATGGACTTCTGCTTCGTTTCAGGCCAAATGCTGATGCCGCTTTCCATACAACTGGGAGAAAAGTTTCCTTCCCCCTATTGAGCATAAAGTCTTCTTTAAATTAGGTAAAAAAAAAAAAAAAAAAAGAAAATCTCAAGTGCGCCTAAACCTTTCTAAACATACGAGTTTTCTTTAAGGTCATGAATATGATTCAAAACCTCTCTGACGAACCAAGCGTGTTTTATTTATTCAAATAAACCTTTGGTGGAGTGTATTTTTGGACCGTATGCACTAAAACAATCTTGAGTTGAAAAAATAGGTTTGAAGGGACTTGTGGGTTAAACAACAATAGCAAAAAGTCACAATGCTACACAAGATTTTTCCTCGTGGCAGACACCTGTGTGACATGGCATGTCAGAGCGAAAAAAACCTTCCAATTCGCTCTTGTCATGACAGACTAAAACACTGACATGTACACAAAGGATACTGTCTTCTCTGCTCTTGTCCTGTGTGGTATCCATGCCAGGGAGCGCAGCTGCCACACGACGGAAAAGCTGGAGGGAAAGAATTAGTTGGATTTTGTGAGAAACATGCTTAAAGCAAGACAAAAACATAAAAGAAAGTGAAGCTAGCATGCATAGTATAATGCAATCATATATGATTTTTCATAGGTCCACCTAAAGCTTGCACAGAGGAAGACACCCATCAGAGTTTTTGCAAATTTAACTGTAATAAAACAGCTTGTGTCTGAGCAGCTGCAGGGACATATTTCTGTGCATTGCCAGGGGATTGAAAACAGGATATGGTTGTATCTTATTGATATCTTGCCCTGGAAGCCTGGAAAACTTTCAGGAACTTAAGGATGGTAATGCGATTTAGATGATGATGATCTTTAACATGCAGATCCCCAATAAACTGCATCAAATGACTGGATAACATAAAAAAATATGCTGGTATTGTGCTAATCAGTGGAGTGCAGCTTATTGGTTTGCAAACTCTGACCCAGCTCTATTGCTTTGAGATCAAAAGTTGGCCGATGTAAATACTTAGAGCAGATGGGAGAGAGTTTGAGAAACAAAATCCATGCACCTCATTGGAAGTCAATGTTTAAAGCACTTCTTGTGAAATAAAAGCCAATCAGTAGAGAGCATGAGTGCCATAAACACACACAAAGATGCACACCCTCTACCTGTTTGACATTGTAGCCTGTCTTTGCACTTGTTTCAATAAACAGAACATTCATCTCTTTTGCTCTCTGTTCTCCTTCCTCTGTGGTTATCTGTCTGTGATGAGCCACAAGTCACAGCCGCACAACACAAGAACACAGACAGGAACACGCACACACACCGCCACATACAAGAGAGGAGAAAAAATATATACTGATTATGTTGAAATGTATTAGCAAGCCGTGCCCCTTCCTGCTGCTGCTGCCACCGTTGCTCCACACTAAAAGCCTCCCAGATGACTTTCAAACTGTTCAGTATGAAAACCTGATAAGTCATATTCCGGGAAATACACATTTGAAATGCAAATAGGTTTTTTATATTATTGCAAATTTGGACAAAGGTCTCTAACATCTCAATTTACTGGGGGACTTTTGGAGATGTAGCCTGGAAGGCAGCTTCTGCAGCAGGTCTACAGAGCACGACTCACACACACCCTTACCTGCTTTACATTGTAGCCCGCTTTCGCACTAGTCTCAATAAACATTACATTTAGTTCTCTGGCTTTCCGCTCACCCTCTTCAATAGATACTTGCCTGTGGTAGACAAGGGGGTTAAAAGATGCACAGCAAAGAATATAACTTCATTTAACAGGAAGATAAAATGCATCATGCACTGGACACTTGCAAGAAAAATAAGAAGAAACAAAAGTCTGCTAGCTTTGATATTCATGTAGGAGACATACAACTTGTTCCAATGCTGCAGGAAGGCTAGAATCAACAAGCCACCATAAAGAATAAATGGCGTCATTTGGCATTTGCTACTTGGAGAGACAGCTTGCACAGAAGCAAGAGGGAAGAACAAGTTACCTTTTGTCTGCAAGGTCTGTCTTGTTTCCCACCAGCATGATGATGACATCACTTCCTCTCTCTGTTCTGACATCATCAATCCATTTTGTAGTTTGTTGGAAAGAGTTTACATCTGAGAGAAAGACAAGGAGAAAGCAGGAAGCTGATCATCACTGAGCTGGTCAAGGTCTGAGCTGTGAAAACTACTGGGTTTGTGAGAAAACTTATGTTAAGTGAAACTTCTCATTGTTTTTCTTTTTTTTTTTTTAACAGAAATGAATTTATTCTTCAACAAGTCTAAAAATTTAGAAGAAATACCAGACAGCCAAGGTGGCATCACCTACTTGTGATGTCATACACTACGACAGCAGCAGCAGAGTCTCTGATGTAACTTGGGATCAGACTGCGAAATCGCTCCTGTCCTGCTGTGTCCCACAATTGCAACCTTATCTGTGGGGCAGGAACAGGATGGGACGAAAAAATAATAAAAAAAAAGAAAAAAAAAAAAGAGGGGATGAAAGTAAAACAAGAAAAACAAATAGACAAATGAGCTACGTTAATGTGGCAGAAAGCAAATTGAAAGAAAACCAAATAAAGTGAGACTGATGGGGAAAAGATAGCAAGAAAACAGACAGAGCATTGTGCATGCGGGTAGTGAATGACCATCAGAGAGAGCAAGCTGTCTGGGCCTGGAGAGGAAAGAAATAAATAGTCACCCTTCACTTGTCATCAACCCTCCTCTCTTGATCAAGTAAGGTGTGCTTAATTTAAAAAATGTAAAGAGAAATAGATGGAGGGGCAGGAAGGAGAGGAAGAAAGATTTCAGTTGAAGGTGACAGCACACACTGAAAATGAAGACTGTCCTGAGGGTACAGTATACTGATCACACTAACGTGGTAATATAATGCTGTGGGTGTGTGTGTTTGTTAGAAATAACCTAATCCAACTGATAAAGGTTTAAGATAAAACATGTAAGAAATCGGCATGCGAGCGTCCATTAACATTCGTAGAACAACTTTACTGCCTGATAATCTCCTCCATCTGGACTACAACCAGCTGCAACAAGATTGGTTTACTTGAGGTGATGAAAACAAACTTACTGTTCTGTCTTCAAGGTACATGGTTTTTGACAGGAAATCTATTCCTATTGTGGCCTGAAAATAGATAATAATTAGTTAGATGTGCAAAGCACTATTCAATTAGCATTAATTAGCATATTATAAGCATTATTGATGAGGTTTAAAAGATGCAGACTCACTTGGTAAGTATTGTCAAAGCTGTCATACATGAACCTGGTGATCAAAGACGTCTTTCCCACTGAAACAAAATGAGAGATGAAGGGATTACATTTTTAGATTTTTAGTTCAGCTGTTAAGACTATCATTTAAAATAGAAAATAAAAAAACCCGAAGCTTTCTAACAAGGGTTGAAAATCAATAAGTTTAACTACATCATTATTATTCAACTATACAATGACATACTGACATACTGACACTGAAAGAGTTAAAAGCTCAAAGTGATGTAATCAAATATATTGTTAAACCATCAGTCCAAAGGTCAGTGTTTAATTTCTGACATCAATATTCTCTCTTAATAACATTATTAAACTTCATGTATTCCTTGTATTCTGTTCTGTTAAACAAATGAAGCATTCCCACATTTAAAAAGCTGGAAAAGGAGCCTCTTATGTCCTATAAGTCTATAATATCTGTTTCACTGTATTTAACTTAATTATAATTTCAACTTTACATTCAATCCTCATCATAGCAGCAATACTTGTTATATTAAACCAGACTGTCCTAGATTTCTTGTGGGGAAATATGGGTACCATTGCGCCCGTCTTCTGCGCATGTAGTCAGGCTTAAAAATGGGTCTCTGATAAGGCTCACACCTACTACATTATCAGCAGTAAGTACACTCAAATTGTTCAGAAAATTATAGGCAGTGAACTAAAGTTGACAGCAAATGTTATGCAACTACCAATTTGGTTGTCCAGTAAAGACCATGTTAAGTATTGTTTTTAAAAGTTAAAGAAAGTTCAGAAGAAAGTGGCACTGACAAGTTTGGTTTTTGTTCTAGTTGTTATTGCCACAGCTTGTTATTGCCTGCTGCAATGATTTAGGTCCACACTTACTATGAAAATTATGATGCCATTTATCAAAGTATTCCACATTTTTTAATTTAAATGGTTTAGAAAATGTACTTTATATTTAATAGCAAACATCGCTTCTACAACATCATAGAAGACAGGACTCAAGAAACTGCTCTGAGCAAGGGAGTGGAGCTCCCCAACCTCATGGTGTTTTTGCTGAGCTCAAGTTACATTATCAGTTTCAATGTGCATCAAGTGATGGTGACATAGCTAAAGCCAACACAGCTATTTACAAGGCAACAGGGAGCCACAGCTGATTACACACCTCCTGACAAACACAGTGTCTGCCTGCCTTATCTTGATCAGTCACATCACAGGATACAACACATACAAAAAAAAAAAAAAAAAAAAAAAAAAAGGTTAATGTGTAAACAAAAATCAATTATATGTAATCCCCAAATTCAGCTCACAATTTTTTTTATTTTATATACTATTTTAATTTATATTTATTTATTATTTTTTAACTGTAGAAAGCCTATGTATACACTGCAAGTGTCACATTTATACATCATAAAACAGGTTTATGACACTGGCTGTCTGTTCGTCAGAGAATAGACTTTAAAGGTTTGCTGCTGGTCTATAAATCTCTGAATGGTTTAGGACCAAAATACATCAGTAACCTATTGACCTAATATGAATCTACCAGAACCCTCAGGTCATCTGGATCCAGTTTCTTATCAGTTCCCAGAGTCAGAACCAGACATGTAGAAGCTGCATTCAGCTTCTATGCTCCACATGTCTGGAACAAACTCCCAGAAAGCCTCAGATGAGCTGAAACACTCAGTTTATTTAAATCCAAAGTAAAGACCCACCTGTTCTCTGCTGCATTTAATAGTTTTTATTTAGAAGTCCAAATCTGTTTCTTTTAAGCTAGAATTTTTTAAACTTACGTTTTAATACTGTTTTAGCCAATGTTCTTTCTTTTTACCTTTTCTTTTGTTTAATGTTAAATTGTTTTTCTTGTATTCTGTAAAGTACTTTGAATCACCCTGTCGTTGAATTGTGCTATACAAATAAACTTGTCTTGCCTATATCTAAAAAGTGTGGGTCCATAGTATGAGTTCCCTTCCCCCTGTACTTTTTTCCCAGTCTAAATAAAGCCTGTGTTTAGTTTGGTTTTAAAAGGGGATAATTAGAGGGGACACTAGGAATGCTACCAGTCATGTTAAGGTAATTGTGAAGCGCCCCAAGGACACACACACACACACATATATATATAGTGTTCAGTGCATTGCTTACATATAATTCAAATCAAACTCAGTGTATTCTTCTTTGACAACAACAAATACAATATCTTAAATAAAGATAAATAAGTTGTTTCCCCCAAGCTAACAAATAATGATAAAATGCACATTGTAATACACAGAGAAAAAGTTTAATTTCCATTTAATGTTTCACGACTTCACTGACATCTTCAAAGCTTCGTATTAGCTTCTACCGTATGTGTATGCCATATTAGCACAACACACTTTGCGAGTTGACTAAGAGGTGAACAAGACCATTTCCACAAATATGAGTCATCTGGCAGAGAGTTAATCACTAGTTCATAAAGCCAGCGTGGACATGCAGACATACCTAATCACCCGTGTCGCAATGCTATCACTGTGCTAGCTAACTGGTTGACGTTAATCACTAGACCAATCCATTAAACTCAAGTGTCAGCTTTATGCTCAGCAGAGTACAATTCAGATTCAACAACAGTTATAGCTTTAACTTTTGTGACATGCTTACCACTCTGTTCTCCGAGAAAGACCAATTTGAATTTTCGTAAAGGGTTTCCAAAGTCTCCGGCCGCAGACATGACTGAATCAAAAACCCTGACGATATCCTTCGGGAGCTTCCAAGCTAGCCAGCTAATGCTAGCAAAACCAGCTGTTGTTTGTTATCAACGTCCGGGATCCGTAGCGTTTCTCAGATCTTGCGAAGCCTTTTAACGGGCTACTTGTTAAGGGTTGCTGCTCTACAACCACTCCTTCAACCTTCAAGACACTTTTGGATTACTCAGTAACTACTGCTCCCAAGTTAGCATTACTACAGTCACTCTGACATGTCTACCAAGGAGCTACCCCGGACCACTTCTTCTTCGGAGACAAAGTTAGCACTGTTTAGGTTGTCAGCCACATTGCTTTGTTGCCCCCTATTGGTAGAGCAAAGACGCATTGATTAAAACAATAAATTATCTGGCGCAAAATCACACGAATAAATGAATTCACCATGAATGGAGACGGGTTGGATGTTAAATAAAGCCCATGCTTCCAGGCATGCGTTCATCAGCCGGGACCATAATGTACAAACAGCTAGCTAAAGACCAAAACATAAAAGAGAGTTTGTGGAAGAATGTGTTGTGTTTTTATATATATATCCATAAGAGGGCGTCCTAACATCATAACCGAGATTACAGTAAACCAGTTTTATGATAATCTAAACGGTAATGTAATAAATTGCTCTGAGAAGCCTGGCTGTCACTGATGCTAAAAGTACATGTAAATATTTTTTAAGTATAGTTATATTTGTTAAATTAGTATTCTTCTTCAAATATCCGCCTTACAGTCAAAGGTGGGCTGGGATATTTTTGTCAGAGCTGCATTAGCCCTGTCATTTCTAATTAAATTCAGTTCTTATTATTAATGTATTAATTTATTCACTGAGCAGACACAGTAAATCCCTCATCCTTTTTTCTTTCTTTTTAATATCTTTGTAAAAAGAGACAGAAAGGCATATCTTTTTTGCACACTATTTTGATAATATTAACCAATCTCTGTCACTGATAAAAATGAGCACTTATTTTTGCTCAGGGCAAACTATTTTGAGATATTGGTGCATTGTGCACATGTGCTGCCTTATTTTCAGTTTATTGATGCCAGGTTTTGCTGGCGACCTCTCAACATCAAGCCATCTGGCATTAATTATTTCTGCAAACAAAATTAAATCTCAGTTTTGGGTGGCAGTATGTATGTGCAAAAGTAGAATTTTAAGGCCTGCTATGTCAGACAATTTTCCAAATTATTATCAAACTGATGTTTACAGGATCCATGGTTGCATTTATTTTAATTGCTCATGACCTCTAGCTCATCTGACAGCAGCTGTTCTGAAGGCTGAAGCCCTGTGGCAACATGCAGGCTGACTTAATTTATCTGCCGATATGACCACAAACCCAATCAGGGAAAAACAAAGAACATCATTCTTAAATTCTTTTATTTGAAGTATCACCACAATATCTGGTCCTCACCAGGTCTTGATATTGTGAAAAAACAATCTCAGATAAACGTGTTTTAAATAACATTACAATGTCTTTATTAATTATTAATTAACAGTCTAACTGAGGCCTGTAAAGTCTGAGGTGTAGCTATTTTTAAAAAAAATGATTTAATTTAATTTAATTTAATTTAATTTAATTTAATTTAATTTAATTTAATTGCTCCTGGAAAGACTGGCAGCTGTCTTGAATGTTTTAAACTTGTGAATAATTATTCTCATTGACGAATGACAGATTTCAAATTGTATAAACAAGGCCTTATAACCTTTAGAGATTGATGGGCAGCAACAACAGCTTCTCTCATCACTGTTGATGTCTTTCCTCCTTGGTGTTGTGATCTAGTATTATCACACCCGAGTGCTCCAGATCAGCAAACTGCCAGAAATTCTGCATTTAGTAGTGTTCACTATTGCTGCTAATCAATTGATCAAATGCATTTGATTAACAGCAACTCACTGTTACTTAATTCCCAGGTAAGGGTCAAGGATGTACTTAGTTTTTAATACACTGTTTCAGCACTTTGGCTCAGTATTTGTAAAACAAATAACGTCAATGTGTGGTATGTCATGATTTGTTGTTCATCTAAGATTTATTTGAGGATCCGGTGAGGGCTTAATGATTAATTTTACTATTGTGCTTGGATACTTAAAATCTTGGAATTGAAAGAGTGTGAACTTTCTGTTTCATGTTGCTTCATGAGTGGAGGCATTTGCATAAACAATCCATGGTCGCATTGCATATTTTTGTATTCAGTAAATCTAAAAAAATAGATTGTTCTTGAAATGTGTCTGCACTTGAAAGAGAAAAAAAGTAAATTCAACAAAATGTCAGCATACTAATCTTGTCAGACAGATTTAATTGATGTGATATGCCTGAGTTTACAAAGAGTTTTCAGTGACAAGATGAGTGCTTATAGAGCCAAAGGCTTATTTAATATCATTCATATCAAGAATGTTTTTTATAAGATACTTTACGTCTTCTCTTATATTTTCCCTGTTTCTGCTTCTTTTGCAAGACAGAAATAATCTACTGTGACACGTTTATGAATAAGCCAAGGTCGGCTCTTTCTACCTGCATTAATTTAAATTCCAAAGACAGATTCAACATAATCTCCCATTTATTAATAATAATTTCTTTTTCCATATTTCGTCAAGTGTCCTGGTATTGGGAATAATTTAACTTTTTTTATACATCTTAGAAAACATTACATATAATTGAATATTAGTTATTCTCGCAAGATATTTTAAGTGTTTAAGGACAGTAAGAACAGTTTATCTGTTATGTTCTCATGTTTATTTTCATAAAATCAAAATAAACTAAAAAAAGGAACATTCCATATTTTAAACAGTAGGCCCCTAAAGAATGTACCATGTATGTTCCTGCCAAACCTTTAGTTGTCATTCCTGGTTATAAGCATGCACTCATAGCTCTTTCTTATATTAGGAGCCTAGTGCTTGTAACCATATGAGTTACATTTGTGATGCAATTTATATGGTTGATTGATGTAAGTAAGGTCTGTGGGATGTTTCCGCCTGCTTTAGTTGGCTGTTCTAGGTCACTAAAGTGAGGACACACACCTGAGCCCCTCTCATTCATGCCATCCAGCTCTTGCCGGAGCACCAACCGGCTGATGCCAGTGTTTCAGCTGCTCTGTTTGCAACCCAAGCCTTGCTAAACTAGAGCCATCACACTCCACTAGCCCACCTCCCCTACCTGCTTAAGCACTCTTACACCATATGTCCGTGCTAAGGGAAAGACCCCCTCCCCATGTCCCCCCGCGGAAGATGCTGAATTGACAAAATCTCCTCTGCTCGCTGTTTCCCCCAGCAAGTCTTGCTCTTTATCTCTTTTGTGCACACATTTGGAGGGATTCTGCATGTGGGTTGCACAGATTGTAAAGGTTAGAGTACATGTTTGTGATTAACGTGTTCATCCCACTGCTGTTGGCCCTATTTTAAGGTGGTCTTAAATTTTTCGAGAACATCTCAAGGGCATGCAATTGACTCTGCAGCGTAGTAACTGTCAGTTAGGAAAGCATGTAATCCAAAATCAAAAAGGCGGAACTAAAAGGAAGTGCAGTGGAAATGAACTGAACTTGTCACCCCAAGCCATGACTAATTTCACTCATACTGGTCTTATGTCTCGCCACTGAATCGTTTATTTCTGGGAAACCTGACTATGTCTTCAAGATAGGAAACTCCTGCTGTGACTCACATCTTGAAAACAACCCTGTGGTTCTTTTTTTGAGTATATCCTCTGTTTTCTTGGCTCTTAGATGAAGGTATATGCCTGTATTTGTCTGGTGAATGTGAGTTAACTATATTCCATACATCTGCTTGCTTCAGTGGGTGTAATGGAGGGAGACCATCACATTTCCTCTCCACCTTAACATAAATCTGATGAATGCTGCTTTCAATGTCACAGCAACGTACAATATAGTGTTCATTTCTCTTGAGAGGAGAGAACATCGCGACTTTAATGGAGGGTGGGTGAGGGACAGAAAGATAGGATGTGGGAAGGAAACAGAAAGGGCAAGAAGGTTGGGTCAGGGTAAAATAGGTGTGTTCTCATGGAGAAAGGGAGGAGATTAATGGAGGATGCAGTCTTGCGGAGCCACAATTCTCCTGTAATCCTCCTCCTGGAAGCATGGGCTTGATGATGTGTGAAAGAAACTGAGGAAAAAAGAGGAAGAGAGTGAGCGCTCCTCAACTGGAACAAATGATTGCAGTGAAGTCAGGGCAGGAGGCAGGGTTAGATCTCAACTCCATCTTTTCTGGGCAACATCAGGCAGACACAGGCACAGCAATACGGTGGGAAGCATTCTTGCAAGCATAAGTGAAGCAGTGATCAGGGTAGCAATCCAAGCACATTTACCAGAGGAGACACGGAAGGAGGGAGGGAGGGAGAGAAGGAGGGAGAGGGATGAGAGGGAGCAGATCTATGAGAGGAGGAGGGGGGTGTTGCATGCACAAGGAGTGTGACAGAGACCGAGCAGTGAGCAAAAAAGAGGCTCAGAGACAGAGAGGAGAGCACAGAGCAGAGATGAGGACCGAACACTGAGACAGATTTAGTTGTAAGGACTGAGATCTGCACACGAACGTGAGTAAAAGAGGGCAAAGAGGAAGTAAGTGAAGGTGGAAGGAGAGCAGGAAGGGAGGGAGATAAAGGGATGCGAGATGATGAAGCCCAGAAATAGGTTTCACAGGACAGATTTTCATCCCTGCTCTCTGCAGCAGACATGACTCTGGGCATTGGGCTGTGCTGAAATTAGCCCGAGGGACGACACGGGATAGCAGGTCTGCAGCGAACTGCTTTGGTTCAGCCTCACTGGATGCTGCAAGGCAGCTGATTTATTACGAGGGGCTGGGTGGCAGCATGCTTGCGCGCACGGGTCTGAGTGTATGTGTGTGTATGCAGGTTTTTATGGGTCTGTATAGCACTCAGAGCTGCAGGAACGACCATTCCTCCAGTCATGAAATGACATTCAGCAGGCAGGAGCTTTGTGTGCTGGTGTGTATCTGCAGTCCTCAGTAGGAAGTGGGAGAGTGGGATTCAGAGCTGTCATTGTGAGAAAGTGTGTGTGTGTTTACAGTGCTGCTCGTTGAGGTGAGCCAAGGAGGATCAGCTGTAGGCTATGTGGTGTGCGAGTGTGTTTAGGTTATAGCAGCAAGGGTGCAGCAAAGGCAGTACACAATGCAAGGACGAGTGCAGAGCAGCACTGATGGCAGGGAGTACAGCTGAAGTACAAGGAGTGCCCTGGGGGTAGGGTGGAGGACGAAAGAAGACAGAGGAAGGGAGAACAGCGAAGGGACAGAAAGAGACAAGTGGAAAAGAGAGGGCGATCATGGCTGTCATACAGTGAGCTATAGCATATGCTGTAGCGCAGAGCAGAGTGGTGCGGCAAGGGGAGGACAAGCATCACTGCACTGGGGAGGGGGAGAGACTGAGGGAAAGAGGAGGGGGAGGCAATCAGTTCAGCACCTCTCCTTCACAAGAGAGGGAAGCACAGTGGGACAGGCCAAGAAGAAGACACTTACTCCCATTCACTGAGACGCACTGACGAGGAGCCAGGTCAACGTGTAGAGGTCAAAAGGGAGTTGGTGTGGGACAGGGGGGGTTGGTGTGCCCCTGCTGGTCCACAACAGTGCAGGCTGGTCCTGCAAAAGAGAGGAACGAGTTCACCGAAAATTGAAGGGTTGGCTTCCGAAGTCCCGTTTCTCCTGACTGCGCTGCCGCCTTTTCTTCACCATGGGAGAATGGACCATTTTAGAGAGGCTGCTGGAGGCAGCTGTCCAGCAGCACTCTACCATGATTGGAAGGTAAGACCCTGATTAGTTTGGTGTGTGAAGGTGTTATTATCCTGTATTGTGTGTATGGTTTTGTTCTGAGGTGTGTGTTTTTCTGTACAGTATATGTTTTCTATGGCACAGTTAATGGCATCCCTACAGGGACCCCTCCTCCTCAAGGCTTGTCCCAGTGCTCTCCTCTGTTCCACAGTCCCCACCAGTCTTCCCTGCCTCCCATGTCCTTTCCTCCTCCTAGCTCTCCTCACTCCTATCCTCCACACCCATCACCAGTTAAGGGATAAACTAATTGCACATAATCAATAGCAGGCTTTACTAGGCATTATGGTTAATGCAGAGGGTTTCCTGTGTTGATACATCCAAATAGCCTAGCTATTGATAGATTGTGCTTGGCCACAGACCAAGAGGACAGAAGGAGAAGAGGGGAGTAGGAGTGAGTGGAGAGCAGAGGTGCGGAAGATGAAAGGATGGTGAGCAAGCAGGTGTGGAAGATATAATCAAAGGGTGGATGGCGAGGGGAGGTAAATGATTCTGACTTTGAGAGAAATTAAGAAAAAAAAGTTAATGGAGTTTGCTTTTTTTTGGCAGACACCAACTTGCATTGTGGTGGATGTGTGTCGGATCACCTGTCATATCTACTGCAAGAATGATTTGTGGTGGAGAGTTGAACAGATGAGCTCATAGATTGATCAGCAGTGGAGACATGCCATGGAGACATACTGTAAAATCTGTGTGAAATATGTGCTCCACATCATCTCTGTGTGATTAATGAGATGCAAAAATGAAATTTTCCACCCATTGAACACAATCCAAATGTCACGCTGGGATGCTCATTTGAAAAAGTGAATTGTCAACATGCTTTGGCCTGTAGAACCTGGATGTGTAGATTTGTCATTTAAAAATTGCTTTTCAGGAGAAATAAAATTAAAACCTTGAAAACAGTGTTCCACTCAAATGGAATAATCTAATCTCTCTGATCCAGCGGTTGTTGAGTTTTTGTGTCTGGTACAGTGGGTTAAGCAAGAGGGAATATTTGCTCCTGTAACCATTTATAATATTGTGCAAAGTATCCGTAGAGCTATAATCAATGACACTGTAACTGCATCAGAGCAGCAGAGATGATGTGTTCACATCATACCTTTCAAATGCTGATTTGGGATCTGAAGCCATTCATGATGGAGATTTTCCTTCCAACAAAACACTAAACCAAGTAATTTCACTCATTTCTTCCTTTATGGTTAAACATGCATTAACCATTGAAATCACCTGGTCTAGTCCCCTGATGGAATGAAAACCTTTACATTGACTTGATTTAAAGGTGCATTAAGCAATATTTTTGTTTAATTTAATTATATGACTCCCTCCCACCTATGGGATTATTGTTGCCACTATCGAGAATCAACATCCCACTTTGATGCTCTACACTGCTTTCAGCCAGTTTCAACTCGCTGTTTTGGTCCTCTGAGTGACAAAACCAAAACAATGGTGGTTCGTTTATGTGAGCAGCTTCTGCTGCCACCGAAGCTAAAACAAGTTAACTGTATGCTAACTGCCCAGCGTGGTGTCGCAGCAAGCTGGAGGAACTGGTGAAGGAAGTTGGACATTTAGAGAAACAAAATGAGACAGGTATTTGTTTCATTTGCTGGAAGAGCAAACAAGGGCTAAACGCCAGTGAATATTGGAATTACATTCAACAGGTGGCCAGAAAAAGGAGACCAAAGGGATGTCCGTGTTGCTCTGTTTCTGCTGGATATGTGAGTAGGCAACTGTTTGCTAACATGTCAGCTATAACAACTTCATAAGCTAGATGCTAACTGTTGTGAACATGTTTTGGAGTCTTTCCGCCCCCTAGTGGTCAAAAATTCCTTAATGCAGCTTTAAAATCTAGTACTGGCAGTTGAATCAATAAAACCCTGCAAGCACAGGGTACAAAGAATGCTGAAAATTAATCTCTGGATGATTCAAGCCACCTACAGTCTTTCAGAGGCACAGAAGCAACTCTCAATTTGTCTGCTACCTCTTTGAAAGTCATAATGAATACTCTGAGGATGTAATGGTTTCTTATTAAATGCTTAATTTGAGCAATTTGTTGATCATGCACTTCACTGTCTGAACATTATAAAAGGTTCCCTGAATATATAAAATATATAAACTACAACAAGCATTGTTTTTTTTTTCTGGAACAATTTATAATAATCCTTTTTGCACCAGTGTCTTTTTATCTGGTAGATTATTTAGCTGTTTTGTCAAACTTTCCTCAGTTGCATAAATGTTGATAGTTGTGATAATACGAGCAAGTAAAAAAAAAAACAAAAAAAAAAACAAAAACAAAACAACACACTGCTGCAGGGCATAGCTTGTACAACATCCACAACTATGTGCTACTGTGCTGATAACAGCGAGTTGCGGTGTAAATGATCCCTTTGTGTTTGGCTTCCCTCAAACTGTGTTTGTCCTACAAGGCTCACTAGTTGACCCTATAGGATAGTATCTGTAACATTAGACGCTTTTCAGTGGGGTTTCCTCCATTTTTTCTGTTTGCCTAGGGTATATGAGCCAAGAAAACTGTCTTTGGAATCACTTTGTACAGTATTTGTATTTTTGGGTTATAGAATCTTTTTTATTTTTTATTTTTTATGTTTTCCAAGCTAATTTTTCACTTTTAGTTAGTTTGCTTAAAGGACTTTAAAAAGGCCTTGGACAATTCTTCAGCTGTTTTTTTGTATAGATAGAGTTTAATTAAGCAGTATATGATGAAGTGATGGTCTGAATTGAGGCTTTTTACCTATAGAGAGGAATTTTTAGATGTTAGAAATCAGCCATTTTAGCAATTATACATAAACTACTAAAGATAACTACTTGATTCCAAATCCTAAGCATGTGTCTGCATGGTCAGGAAATCAGTGACACTTATGGATGTACCAGCAAGTTGGAGAATTGTTCACCACTGGCACACTTTTGTGCTGTGAAGGTGCCTCCTAGATAATTCATGAGCAACTCCACTAAATTATACTAAGTCCAAATTGTTGCACTGACCTCTATGGGTTGAAAGGTTCGAGTCTGTTGCACACCTAGCTACGCCCAACGGTGCAGTTGGGAGTAGTCAGATGTGGTCCATTGCACTTGTGAACACAACCAACTGTGATGTAGTGTTGCACTGTGGTGCATCGTGAAGTCCGCCACTTCACAGTGTGGCCGGAGCATGCAGCCACTGCTCGATAGCATCACAACTAAGACGTTCAGCCTGTATGTGTCGTTACTTTTAACAAATCTGCATGTGTACCCTTGCAACACAAAGGATGCAGTTCCAAAGTACAGAACAGTGATGTCTCCCCATGGCTGAAAAGTCTCCCCCGCATCAAACTTTGGAACATGGTTGCATGTCAGTCATCTTTTTTGAGTGACACCAGGATCTAGTCCTTCTGTCAGATGCCAGTGTTGTCTTATTCAGCTACAATTAAGCTGTTTCTTAATTGTAGGTTTTAAGCTAACCTATGCCCAGGCATAGGATAGGTAATTAACTTAGGATGTTAGAACACTTTTAAAAATAGAAATAGACCATCTCCACACAGCGGCATAGGTTAGCTTAATTATGGTCTTTGAAAGAGACAGACAATTGAGAGTTGCTTCTGTGCCTATGACTAACCACGGGTGCCTTGCATATGATAATTCATTCAGAGAATAATGTTGTGTATTGTGATTTCCATGGGCTTGTCTTCTAACTGGGCAATGTATGGTGTATGCATGTAAAACAGATGACTATAATCATGACTTTACATTGAAAGAAATCATTATCAAGGCTGGATTAACCTCATTAATAGCTGTGGCCCACATTTACAGGTACAATGATGACACCACAACCTGTTCAAAAGTCTGTAAACCAAATTAAGTCTTTGCTTTTTTGGGCAGAGGTAGCTGATAAAATGTCACAACAGATTTAAGACTTCAAAATGTAAATATAGTCTGTTTCACAGAAATATAAGCCCATAGGAGATCAAGCTTATTTGATTTAGCTGTGCTATTTAATAATAATAATAATGCATTTTATTTCTTGGCGCCTTTCAAACACCCAAGGTCACCGTACACAATTTAAGTGCTATTGTGGCCAAATTTTGTTAATTTTTTCACTTTGATGTGCTCATGGTACCACATAAGCAGCCTTGATAATGTTTATTTTTGTCGTAAATGTCTCATATTTTCTTTTTTTCTGTTTTGTGTGTTTTTACTAGTGATAATTCATTTATAGAGTATGATTGCACTTTTAACTGTAAATTTGTTATTGTATTTCATAGAACTATCAACTGGTGTTCAACTAGCATGAAACATGTTTTGCTGATAAACCTGGTGTTAAAATATACAGTTGCTAGCAAAATTATTCATCTCTATTGCATTAGATTCCAAATGCAAAGGAGATTTTGAACAATCTTTGCTTGCAAAGCTCATCTTGTACACATACTTTTGATAAAAAAAAAAAGTAACATTATTATCACCAATATCACCATTTTAATATTTTTACTATATACAGTAATTCTAATAAAATGTATATTCCAGTGAGAGAACTCCACAAGGGTGGCCAGTTAGTGATGCATTTGTCTTGCATCTATAGCCATTTGTCTTTGTTCAATATCCTTTCTTGTGTGGTGTTAGCATTAAATACTGTGTTAGGTTATTAAATTTTTTAATACTTGTTATTACAGATCACAATTAATACAATATCTAAAAGGAAATGAAAACAAAAATATTCACATATTAAAGCTTTGGGGTCTGAAAATCTTGCAGGTAGGAAGGAAAGACGGAAGGACGCATGTTGATGCATCTTCCACCAGACTGCAACTGCAGTGCACAAGGCAAATAAAGGGAACAGAAAAAAAATGAAGCAGAGATAACAGAGAGCTAGAGTGTTCTGAGGAAAGATAAAAATGATAAAGGTTACTTGAGGCAGAGATGGAAAGGCACAGAGAGGGGAAGAAGGAGACAGAGGAAAGAGGAAAAGTTTTCTCTCTGCAGAGGTTTGCTGCTGAGAATCTGTGTCAGAGCTGCTGACCGACCCTGCCGCTGAGGAAACAGGCTGCACACTGCACATAAAATCATTACATGTCCCCAAAATTGATGAGGCTTGCTAAATATACACCAGACCATTACCTTTTTTAAATGTCAAATTAATCTGACAATTATATTCCCGTGAAATTATAGGGCATTTGCAAATCTTTAGAAGCGTAGCTGTAAAGAATTACTTTAACAAAGTTAAATATGGTTATTTTGTTTTCAAATTTCTATATCCATAATATACTTAATAGTTTTGCTGGTGTAAAGGTCAGACTATCTATTATTCATTATCTATCCCTTTCCACTTGAGCATTATAAATCATAAAATCTACATAGCTGTTGTATGTTGCTTGTTTCAAGTTGCAACACAAGTCATTCATTAAAAATGTATGTAGAACTGACCTGCCTTTTAATACACTAGACAAAGTGGTGCGTGAAATACCTTGTTGCTTTTAGGCTTAAAAAAACACATCTGTGTTTTAAAGGATAGTTGTGTAAGGTTGGATGAGCACAAACATTTTTATATTGTTGTTTGTTAGCTCTAAAAGCAAGACAGCTTGGATGACGTCTGCCTCTTAACTGCAGCTTTTCACTCTTATGGGTTTCACAAACTTGTTCTCTACACTTTTCGTTAAATAGGTCAGGATATCCACAAGATGGAGGTACCCTATATTAAGAAGGGCACCCTAGTTCTCCCAAAATAATCTTATATAAATGCTTTGCTAAAATTGAGGGCATCATCCTGTCTACAAGTAAAGCAGAATATTTGTATTTCATTCATTGTCCTCTAAATGAAGAAGATTGTGTTACAAAGCAAAGCAATGGCACCCATATCTAAGCAACTGGTTTGTAATCCATCATCTGGGCAGTGAGGAGTGGGACTGTGTTTCAAATGAAAGCGTTTCTCTGCACATCCACGGTTGTCATTAGTTTATTTGTGCAGCAATAACTGATGTTGAACGCTATTGATTATTCTGTTTGACGAGGCGATTTTTCAGGAAAAGCTGAGCTCAGCTTTTATTCATTACAGGCTATTATTCATTTTAGAAACCAATCAGTGATGTGTGTGTGTACAGGCTTTTTAATGTTTGCCTATGAGTACAATAGATGTTCTATACTCTTGTAGCATCTTGTGTTGAAATTTAATAATTAGATCAGGACTTAATTTGTTAATATTTTCCACCTGTGAGAGTTTGTACAGTATGCAAATGCAATTCAACTCCCATATGCACAACATGACACCCACTTATCTTGCCAATTCCAAAGTAGACTAAACCACATTATTGAGGTAGTTTTGTTTCTATGTTTTATTTATTTGACTGAGCTGTATTATTGGAGATCAACTTTTAAACCTATAGCTCACTAAAATCATATTATCTGTGAAATGATATATTCTTTCAAACTCTTTTGAGAACGGAGACAAATTGGCTCGGAAACACAGAATATGTGACAAGCAAGAAATTTTGTCCCAGTTGCACAAATGTTGCACAGTCCTGACTCACACTGACGCAGTCCTGTATCCATAAACACAGATTCACACCTGACACACACGCAATGTGGGTTTCCACATAGGGACAGATAAACCGCTTAACAAAATATGCCCTTATTCATAATAAATGGCTTAATCCTAGTAAAGCACACAGGTTCAAGGAAAGTCTATAGATTGAAAAGAGTTTGTCTTTTAATCCATTCAGACCTAAAGTAAAAGCTGTTTTCTTACCAAATAAATATTTAATTTCTCCATAGAAAGATGGAACAAAAACATCTGAGAGAATAAACCTTCAGCTTTTATAGAAAATAAATGATTATGCTCTTGTGTTCATCAACATTGTTTTAAAATGAATTACGTTGTTGTTTTTAAATGTATGTGTTGTGTCAGGCTTGAATCTTTAGTACCCGTTGGTATTGAAGAGTTATATTTAAATTTAGATCATTTCTTCAGCCCAAAATACTGTAAATGAAATAAATGATAAAAAAATGAGGTGAGGCATCATCTGGACATTGTAGTTTGACCCAGAGTGGTTATTTTAGTCAAGTACATTCAGATTCTAATTACATGGGGGTAAGTTTGTCCTATATCCCAGTTAAATCTCTCCCAAATCTTTCCTAAACATATGTTTTCCAATGAGTGCAAGGAAAAGTGTTCAGGAACATAGACACAATTAGATTATTAGACTGGGTAATATACCAGGACCAGTATGTCCTTTTACTACAACCATAATTCCAAAAATCTTGGAACACTATGTAAAATGTAAATAAAATAAAAATAAGATAATTTGCTAAATTTTAGATACCCTCTTTCTTCAACAACAGTCCATAAATGTCTGGAAACCAAGAAGACTGGTTGCTTTGTGAAAGGAAGACATCTTATTATTTTTATTTATTTATTTATTTTGTCTGAAAATAGTTCTTAATAGGAATTCAGTGTTCAGCAGTCCTGGATTTTCCATCCTATCTTGTGTGTTTCATGATACACAGAAGTTGAATTCAGTTGCTGAAAAATTAAACTGCATGCAGGTCAGTCCAACACCTGAACTCTATGCACCAATGCTGTTGTGGCAGTTGTGATTTAGCATTGTCTTGTTGACAGATGCCAGACTTTCCCTGCAAAAAAAATATTGTGGAGTGCCTTTCCACACGTGCAAGTTCCCTGTTCCATCAATAGTAATGTTCTGATGAAAAGCCAGATGTTCCTTTTCTTCTTTATTACAGAGGACATAGCAGACATGAGTTCATAAAAGAGTTTCTGCTTTGCAATAGTCATTTTAAAAGCAGCTTTTGCAGAGATGGCAATATTTGAGGTCCATGTCAAAATATGGTTTCTTCTTTGCACAACAGAGCTTTAACCTGCATTTGTAGATGTTTATACTTTGTGGAAGTGCTGCTGAGTCCATGCAGTCATTTATATGACAGAATCATGCCTATTTTTATTTCAGTGCTGCCCAAGGACCTGAAGATCAGACATCCAATAGAGATATTTTACAGTGTCCCTTGCACACAGAGATCCCTCCAGTTATTCAGATAATTTTAAAAATGATTTTGTGCAAACCGCATTCACAACAAAATCAATCATGAACATTTAATTGTTCATGTCAGGTCAGATTTATATATTTGAAGCCCCCATCTTTGGCTTTCTTCTGTGCAAGCTGGAAAAATGGGGCAATGCCAAGCCAGCCGAGTCAGAGGCCATCATGACAGAATGTCTCATGTTCTTATCCTTAAAAGACCTAAAAAACTTAACAAATAACAATATTCATACAGCAACTTACACAAGCTGACGTCAGATCGAGCAACATCCATCACTGATCGATACGTCCAATTTTACTTCTGTCAAATCTGACGTGTGACGTGTCTGTTAAGTTTTACCAGTCACTCATTCACATAATTACACACCTACACCATGACTGTAGCCCCTCCCATCAGCTGTCATGGGGTCTGTTTTGATCGATGAAATCAGGTGTCACACACTTACTTTTGAGCCCACCTGAATCATCATCTTGTTACCTTAAGAAAACAAACTTGGCCCATTACCAAGAGAAAACGGTTCTTGTTATCTCGATATAATAAGAAAATTAAATATGTTATCTTTGGATAATGATTAAAAAAATAATAATAGCCATTAGCAGCCTCGGCTTCGGTAAAGATCAGTATGCAGTACAACCTTTACATTTTATTTCTTTTACAACTATGCATCTCATCTCTTAAGTTCTGCACCTTCATTGTGACACTGCTATATTTCTGAATTATATACAAACATATTTATCTGCATGTTCTGATGAGATGGAGTTGTCCTATCCCCTATCATTACTCCAAATTCTAAGTGCTCAGTATGCAATTTATGGAATATTCTGGAATCATATTTTGATGCAATCAGCAAAATGTGCTGGAATGGATCCAAAGAGAAATGCTGATGTGATTCATTTTAAGTTTTTTAACTTTCAAAGTTATCTTAGATATATTTATGCATAATGTTTGCCTCTCTTAGCCTGGACTGAAATGAAACGGAGGGATTTAGATGAAAGGGTAATTTTAGATGACATAAAGACAAATGAGTTGTAGCAAACAGCATCTAGTATGCTTTGCAATCTCATCATGGATGGTCAGGCTGTGCAGTGAGATGTTGTGAAAAGTTGTGTGGGGATTTTATTCAATCATGGTCTACACCGTCTTTGAGTGATTTAAATACAAAAGTTGTTATAAAGAAAAAAAAACCTTAAGTGCAATCCATTCTTTACCTGGTGTTTCTTGTTTTTATCATTTAAGCATAAAGGTTGTTGATTTTAGTTGATTGTCAGCCTGAAGATACAATTGCCGCAGATATCTGTTGAATTTAATCAATTAAGTTTCTCTATTTCCTCCTTTTTTCCTGAAAAACAACTAGAGGCTCTTTTCCTCAGAGATGCTGAATGAAGGAGTGACATAATTTCAGCTCCACATGTGCTGACTTTGTGATGGAGCAATTTTAGCCCCTTGTGAATTTCACCTGATTTCCCCCCCAAATCAGAATCTTTTAGATAGATTTTAACAAATCAGAGGTAGCTGAACCTTTGGAGCAAAGGCATGCAAATTTAGCTCATATTAAAGTGTTTCTCACACCTACTCTTAGTGGCCCTGCAGACATGCACGCCTGTCTGATATGTGGGCAAAGCTTTAAACTACTAAACCAAGTTGAGCGAAGAGCAGGGATAAGTGGAGGGAAAAAAGAAAATGTCTGCACTCTGATAATAAAGCGGCCTAATTTCAAGGCCTGGTAAGGTCTTTATTCATCATGAGCTGCCATCAGTAATCAGTAGAGCTTATTATTGAGAGCGTATGGGCGGGAGGAATATTTTAACCCTCGGTTTCTCCTCACAGATAACGGCTGCTTATTCAGTCCTCTGGAGGTCTTTTTTAAGTGCCTGTACATGTGCAGAAATAAACCTTAATTTGGTCATTACGCATAGACAGTTAAGAAAAAATATATTTATTTACTCATGATCCCTGTGTGAAAGCAAGTGAGTGTATTTTCTGATGCATTTGCTTAAGCGTTCAGGGCCACCGTTCCCCCTGGAGGGTGGCAGCAGCAGCTGTTGTATGAATAAACTTATATGTGTGTGTGCATGTTTGTGTGTGAAAGCCTCTGGGAGAGACAAAGCGTGCATGTCCAGCCAACACACCAGCTGAAAAGCAGCTACCATTAGATCAGGCTATGCACACAGGTCAATCAGTTGCCTGGAGAGTAGTTTGAAGGATTACCCATGCAATGAAGTTCCATGTTGTTATCTTTACTTTGGCATGTCCATGAGCTGCTGTCGGTCTTTGCTATTTCTAAAAATGCCAGCCGTCATTGATGCAAAACAAAGAGATGAAAATCGGAAAAGAAGGTTTACATGTGAAAACAATCTAGGGACACCGACACATCAATTTTCTGTCAAATCCTATTAAATCTCTTAAACAGCGTAAGTGCTTTAGGAGGTCTGTAAAATTGCAATCATTAGTCTTAACTTGAAGGAAGTCTTCTGGGATGCATGCGGTTAAATGAGGTGATGAGAGAGAGAGATGTGATGAGGGATGTGGGAGATCATTTTCCAGCCATTTAAGAAACTTTTTTTTAAGGAGCAATAATGGTAAAACATGTATGTTTTTGACTAAGCAAGACAATTTATTTTCAAATTCTCATCCTTGGTTTTGAAATACTTAAAGTTTGAAGCTATCCCTTTTCATCATTAATGATGATTATTGAATATTCTGCAGATTCAGGCCTCTGGGCTGAGCTGCCCTGATCTGCTCTAACTTACAGTATTGGCTTGTTATTCTGCAGGACTTAAAACACTGATGTTTGCAGATAACCTCAGTGCACTGCTTTCTGCTAATGCAGCAATCTGCCTCATGCTGATTATACTGTTATCCAGCAGTTGTGTACACACATACTCAGACACACAAACACACACAGAGCTCGATATATGCAATGTCTTGGGATTTTTTTAATGACAAAAATTGCTACAATGCAGACTGAATGACCAACTATCCACAATACAGCACTAATGAAAGTCCACAAGTACATCTGAGAGAACCAACTATTGAGGTGAAAAAACTGCAGTGAGCAAGCTGCATTCACAAAATGTGTCGCATTGCAAAATGACTCAGAAGTTTTATCCTTTGCCAAAATTATTTAAACATTCCTTAAATTCATTTAACGAAGACAAAGGTCACATGTGCCTCTTCTTGCTCTGGTGAATCCAGCTTTCATAGTGTTTGTGGAGTATTTTGTAATGCAAATTTTGGCTTTAGCTACTTTTCTTATTGCCATCAACAATGAGCTGCCTTGCACCTGCCACATAATGTGGTTTAAGAAAGACATATATCACAAAACGACAAATATGTGGTTGATTTAAGCAAACTGAGTCTGTTTTAGAATTTACTTCATTTTAGGAGTCCCCCACAGCAAAACAGCTGACTATCTTAGCAGGTACTGTGGTGCAAATATGCAAAATACTTGTCCAAAAATACTCCAATAATTCTTGTAGTCACTTACTGTAAAAGTGCATGCTATCTTTAACTTAAATTAAATAAGAAAAATGCTTTATTCCCAGATAAACCATTTCTTTCAGCTTAAACAAAGATATGGATCAGCATGTTCCAGTGTTTTCTCTGTGAATAGTGTAAACCCATTTAGATCTTATTTAGGGAAGAAACACAAGTCAGTCCAACCGCCTTCTATCTAAATACACTTGTGGCCTGCGGGTAAGCTTCTGGAGTTTGCTTTTTCCAAAGTAAATACACATTTTTTTTTCATTTCAAAAAGAAAAAAAATCAATAAAATACGGATGAATGAGCTAATGTTGGACTCAAAATAAGGTACAATACATTTATATACAGACACTTTGATAGATTTATATCTTACATTTTTATTTAAATTAAATATGAAAATAGTAAACCTACTTAATTTTTTTTTTTTTTTACAGAATCCTGAGGTATTTCGATTATAATATTTTTTATTTAAAAGATTTCTGCTCATTTATTCGCTTCCATAGAAGGTTAAAAGAAGTTAAATCAGATTCAGTTTGTGAATTTCATTAATACTTTTAGGTTTTGTTTATGAATTTCATAAAAAGTTTGGTTTAACCAGAATAATAAAGAGGAGAATGATGAATAAGGAGTAATGATTTTGTAAATGGACCCAAAAATTAAAATAAAATAAAATAAAATTGTGCAAAAAGTGTAAACTTGTTTATTCCTTTTCACGCTTGGAAAAGTACAGTCAGGTATAAGTTCAGTCTGGTATATTGTGTGCATTAGTAGGGGAGTCGGGGATATAAGGCCTCACAGGTTATGATGATGATGATCCACAAAATGTTTTCCTGTTTTCAGTTAATTGCAAAGCAGTAGAAGAGTTATTGAATTTTTATGTTGCAGACAATCCATACAATATCCATTAACGGTAAAATGCAAACCATCTGTTACAAAAAACTTGCTGTAAGATAATTTCAGAGAAACTTAAATAAGTAATGCAGTGTTTTTACCACAAACATCCTTTCCTTTGTCTCTATAGAAACATGTCTAACAGGCAGGCTTCGTGACATTTAGTGAGCCTTGTTACTATGCAGTAACTCACTGGGCAGAGAAATGACAGACTTTGATTAGAAGTACAGAGTGAATAGAAGCGGTAAGCTTCCCTCCAACTTGTAACACAGTTTGAAATCAACATTCAGCACTACAGATTTGACCAACTATTTGCATTTAAATGAGCAGAGCCAACCATATGCTTCCACCTCAGTGTGCTGTATGCGTCAAAGGAATCCTTGTGGTGCAGAGAACCATCAATTTTAACCCTGCGGTCAAACTCACTGCTGTCAAACCACCAGATACTAATCGGACTCAGTGCAAAGAGTATAATATTTTCATGTAATATACATGAACCATTTGGGAGTCCAAATGTGTCAGAGAAGTTGCATTATGTTGTGTTTTCAAACTCACTGAGTCAGTGTAGCGCATACATTTGCAACTGCTCTTAGTACAGGCATTTGGACATGTTTGCCATTTTGCATACACATGGATGACTCTTTATCTTTGTCTTCATGTCTATCTTTTTCTTCACAAAAAGCACACACAGGTGGAGAAGTAACAGTCCTAATGCAGCGCGCTGCTCTATTTTAAGTTCCGTTTATGTGAACACATGTTCCTCCGCTTCTACCTTCCACTCTGCTTTAACAAGCTGTCTCCTTGATCCCCTCGTTTATAGACATTCATTTTTTCACTCCACAGGGAAACAGTTTTGACAGTTCTTTTTCCCCCTTCAAGGGTCTCTACACTCATTTTCTACAACCATGTGGTTATTTCTAGATCTTTCCTTTTCTGTCACTAATATGCAGGCTGGTAACTGACCACTGAAGACAGATATGGAATTTTTTTGAGCAATGATTAAAGTATACACTTAGCAGTTTATTTAATTTACAAATAATAACAAATGAAAACAACAAGTAAGGCATTTGTATAAAATGCAAAGGATATCTGTCTCTTCACACCACCTTAATACTGTGGCCTTACCATAGCTACTTTTAAACCCAGGTGTCCTTACCCACCAGGTACCTTCTCCCATCTGTCTCTATCAATTAAATTTTCCTGAGTGGCCCTCTTGTGCTTAGAAAGAAGTGTTTCTTTGAAGTAATTAAATCCACAGAGGGAGCATGCATATCCTCTGCATTGTGGTATAAATATCGGGGAGCCCCACAATGCGCAGGCTTTCCTCACTCATTAGAAAGAGCTGACAGTGCAGCCTTAAAGCCCCAGTCCTCCTCCGCAGTGCCCATGCTGGATCGACACCAGAATATAACAGTACAGCACATCAGTCTCTCAGAGGCTTTGAAAAGCAGCTGCACTGCTCTGTAGCTCTGCTGGTGCCTGGACACTGCTTTCTCTAACTGCAGCAATGCTTTAATTGTGATCAATGGGCGGTCCTAGCAGTTTTTAGAATATACTACCTGTAAGGTTCAGAAAAAAGCTGATCATAACGACGTTTTATGCAATGACCCATGGGAGAGCAGACTGCTTTCCTTTGATGTGGGAAGCTCAGTTATTTTTTCCATATTAGAAGTGTTTGAATAAATCAAACCATGAAAGTTGTTGCACCCTTACCCAGTGCCTCTCTCTTTCTATGCAACATTTTAACACAGTATTTCAGAAAGAGCAAATGAAGAAGAAAAAGCACATTATTTTTGTTAAATTGCAATATTTCCACACGCGTGACTTCACATTTTGTTTTCTGTTTTGTTATGTTGTAACTGAAATCTTGTTGTAGTTTTGCTCTTGTGTTTGCAAGCTGCGCCTCAGCTGCGCCGATATGGCAGAAAAGAAACAAATCATAGCTCATTTGCACAAGAAATTGAGACTTGCAAAAACATTTGCATTTAAACTAGAAGATTATGAAATTATTATGATTAAAAAAAAGAAGAAAAAACAAACAAACTCAGTGTCTATGTGAAATCACTGCTTCCTGTTGTGTCTAGTTGTTACCCTCATTCAGGCGTGAGGCGGTCTAATTTTAGCTGGAAATCTCAAGTTAATTTATTTATATAGGTATTTAAGATGCAAAATGTAAGAGGTAAAATCATGCTCAAATCCCAGTAAACATCAACAATGACTTTTTACTCACCAAAAATGCAACTCTAACTACATGTAAAACCATGCAACCACTTTGTTCTGTTCTATGATGCTTGTAAGTTTTCTACAAAATATAGATTTTGTAGAAAATATTTTTTTTATTTTTAAGCAATTTTTATGAACTTTACTCCACATCTCCTGAAATCAGTGGGCTGAGAATGTGGTGGTGCTATTATGTGTGTTCATATGGTGAGGGACTTTTAGTTTGACTTACATTGCCAGTCTTTGCTAAATCATTTTTAAAAACATATCCCACTAAATCTATAAATGTCTGCTAAGCTTCGCCTTTTCAGCCAAATTTAGTCAGATTCTAACCACCTTTGACATCTGTAAACCACAGGAGTCTTTCGATGTCTTTTTCAATTAAATATGCTCAGTGGGTGGCTGTCACCATGTTTGTGCTATTACATACATTAATGTTTAGTCTTGCTCCATTTCAGTCTTGAAGTGATGCTGAGTGTGGAATCCCTGTCACCCCCTGACAAACCCTCATGTTTGTAGCCTCTTGTGATTAGTAACACAATGTGTACTTGCTATAGACCACAACTCTCCACTGTCTTATTGTTTGCTGCAGCAACTAGGTATTAAAAAAAAGAAAATGCAACATTCATGCATGCACATGTAGCCACACACTCAAATGCATATATACAGGATTCTCTGCACCTCTGGGCAGTGTTAATTGGACCTAAAATTGTTCTGGAAAAAGAAAACTTTATAAAGGTTTTCCGTCTGAAGAATATTTTCTTTCATTAATTTAAAATGATTTTAAAGTAAAGTGACTACAATCAAAATTTTGTACTTTAAATGTGAGAAAAAACATTGAAAAGCAAAATTACCCAGTCACTTGTGAGATTAGACTGAAACAGGACTTGCAAGCAATTTAAAAGTCAAAGGAACACCCACATGCTCCCTGTACCTTTGAGCATTGCTCCTTATTAACTGATGCTCTTTTTCTCTCTTTCTTTGTTCCCTCTTCTGCCCGTTCCTTCTCCGTTTGTCTCTCTGCAGGATCCTGCTGACAGTGGTGGTGATTTTCCGTATTCTAATTGTTGGAATAGTGGGCGAGAAGGTGTATGAAGATGAACAAATCATGTTCATCTGTAACACCATGCAGCCCGGCTGCAACCAGGCCTGTTATGACAAGGCATTCCCGATCTCGCACATCCGCTACTGGGTGTTCCAGATCATCTTGGTGTGCACGCCGAGCCTGTGCTTCATCACATATTCTGTTCACCAGTCTGCTAAAGCCCGTGATCGAAGCTATTCTCTCTTGCATCCTTACATGGATCACCACGGTCACGGTCACCATGGCCGCCATCATGACCATCACGCCCGCAAGCTCCATGCTCGCAACATTAATGGCATCCTGGTGCATCCTGAAAGCAGTAAGGAAGATCATGACTGCTTGGAAGTCAAGGAGATCCCCAATGGACCTCGGGGGCTACCTCAAACACACAAAAGTGCAAAAGTACGAAGGCAAGAAGGCATCTCCCGTTTCTACGTCATCCAGGTTGTGTTTCGCAATGCACTGGAGATTGGCTTTCTGGCCGGGCAGTACTTCCTATATGGCTTCAATGTGCCAGGGATGTTTGAGTGTGACCGCTACCCATGTGTGAAGGAGGTGGAGTGTTATGTCTCTCGTCCAACAGAAAAAACCGTCTTTCTGGTCTTTATGTTTGCAGTGAGTGGCATATGCGTGCTGCTCAACCTGGCAGAGCTCAATCACATTGGATGGAGGAAAATAAAAACGGCCATTCGAGGTGTGCAAGCCCGAAGGAAGTCCATCTGTGAAGTGCGCAAGAAGGATGTGTCACACCTGTCCCAGGCCCCAAACCTGGGCAGAACCCAGTCTAGTGAGTCAGCTTATGTCTGACAGAGGCTTCTCTGCCTGGGAACTCGAGGACCATTGAAATTTTGGAGAAGAGCTTTTCCCTGGCGTGCTCAGTAGAGCAAAAAATACTAATAATAAAAAACAACCCCAAAAAACAAATAACGAACAATCAACAAACTGGCCATTGAACTTTTTTCAGGTGCACAGACTTTGTGTTGCCACAGCTGGACATTAAATCACCAAGTAGACTTCTTTACACCTTCTTTACAAACTGAAAACTGTGTTGCTGTCTCACCTCAGACTCATAAAATGAGATTCCTGCTCTGCCTAGGAGACACTAGGTGCCTTCAAACAATCTAACAGATGAAACTGAGCAAATGGTTCAATAATATTTAAATCCTGTAAAGAAAGTCTGAAGTTGAATTATATGAAGGTTTTTATCATTTGCCTTTAATGTATGTCAGATAAAGATTTTTCATATATTGTATATGTCCATATGCAAAGGGTTAAGCGTGTGCATGCATACGCATGTGAGTTTGAAAAAAAAAACAGCTTGTCTCTGATTTATTCAGACAAATGAATGATGAGCTAATCTGAGCTACTGAAAGAAAGATAACGTTGCCACTCATTGTCCACAATTATTGAGAAAAGTCACTTGGTAGAGAAAACAAAAGCACCTTTTTTAAAACAAACTCCAAAACTAATAGCACTAAAAGGACCAATGGAAACTGGAACACATTATTTATTGTTGGTGTTGCAGATCTTTCCTGAGAAAAATGTCACTGTCCTCCAAATGTTTTCTTTGTGTGTGGTTTTGTTTATCTTTTGGCATTAGGAGTCAGTCAAAGAACAGACTGGCATGGGATGTCTGGGAGCTTTTGCTTAAATTGATAATTGTTGATGAGTTTAATGTTATTTTCATCAATGTGTCAGATCTCTGTATTGCTTCTAGCACCTGCAAGACTTACTGCTTACTCTCAGGAGCCACTGAGAAAAGTCAGGAAAAGTGTGCCGGTGTCTCCACCTTAGGTTTATAAAATGATTGCAGTCGAAAGCTAATGAATGGAATAACTTGCAGATCTTTTCAGTAAAACAGGTAAAGTAGTAGAGTCACAAATGTTTTAAAATATAACCTCAAGCTTTTCTTTTTTTTTTCAGAAGCCAATTTGGTGCCATTTTTCAAAGTTACCTGTACATAGATGAAATGTAGTAATTACATTTAGCCTTTTCCCTAGGTCGTAGAGATAGGCTTAATGTGGGTGGGGGAAAACTGGGGCTTGGGAGGGCCCAAAGATTAATCATAGATTTCCAGCTTTAACAATATGTATCATTAATGTGCTCTTTGTTATGCCTTCACCCCCTAATGGAGACTATATGTTCCAAAAAGTGTTTTCCCCCTCTTTGGACTTTGAAAAAGGCATGTTACTGAAGCACTAATAGAATGGATAGATTATGATATGTAACTTAAAAAAGAGATTGTTTAATTTATTTGCATCCTGCTCCTGTGAAATGTTATACTCAGCATGCGTTAAGATGAAAAATATAAAGAGATACGAACAAAGAATCTTATTATGGGAATCCTGAAAGTGATAACCTGAAAGGTGCCACAATTGCAGCAATAATATATAGTATGTGGAAAAAAATATGTAAATAAATGATTATGCAGTGATTTTGGCTGTGCTGTTTTTTATGATGGATTGTTGCCATTTTACTTTTATACAGATGTGGTAATGGTCAGAGTAGATGAAAGTACAACAATACATTACATTCATCAGCAAAATGTACTTAAGGCACGAAAAAAGTAAAAAAGCCTGAAATGACCTGAAGGTTTTCCCATGTGGTATTTCATTATGATATGACCATTTGAACATTGTCTTGCATTCATGTGTTTGTAGCTTTTCATTATTTATAGAGCTAAAAAGTAAGAATTATATAAGAATTATTATACCGAAAAGACTGATTAGTTACCTTCATAACGAGATATAACTTCTGAGGATTATTCATCTGTGGAATGAGCAACATAGCTCAACATGTAGGCATTTTGGTATTTTCTCTTGTTGAAGTTGCTTAGTGGATTGGATGGTGCTACTCTTACAATTAGTACAAAACCAATAAATATCGGCCATTTATACACTCAATGCAATTTTATATTGTCAGGAACCCCAGAAGCATGTGGAAGATCCATATGCAGCCACAATATGCAGCTTGGTACCGTCCTGGTTGTCACGTCGTCACGTTTTGGTTGTAGGATGCAATCCCGTTCCTAAAGGAGAGTTGTTAAGGGTCAACCAGTGTGGTTGTGTTAGTTACTCCAATATAAGTGTTCAGTTGGGTTGAGCTCTTCACTCCCAATTTCTGGAGGTACTCTGTAAAGATCCTGTCTCTGTGAGGAGAAAGTATTGTTATCCTGGAGGACAGAGTTGGGTCCCAGATTCTGGAAATATGGGATCGATGCTGGGTTCAAAATCTCATTTTGATATGTCCAGGTGTCAATCAGGTCATACAAAAGTTATACATCTCTGACTGGCACCCACCTGGCAACACTGAAATCTCAAACAAGAGTGATTAAAATGGCAGAGGATTTTGGAACATTGTTTTAGGAACACTACCCATATGTTAAGCTGTGTTGCTCAGTCAACAGAGGAACAATAATACAATGCTATACAGGTTAGATGTAAAGGTGACTAATCAGGCTTTCCAACACTGTATAACACAACACCGACGGGCATTATTAAAGAGGAGAATAATTACCAAACAAAAGTTTCCCTAATTTTTGTTCTAAGTTTATCCATGATGTCATTTAATAAATACCATTAACATGTTTTAGCAGTTTAGAATTTTAAATAATTATTGCATTAGATGTCCAATCACAAAATAAATATATTTACTTTCCCCCATAGCTACACAGCATAGTACAGCTCTAACATGATTTATACCGTATCTTTTCATGTTGTAAGCCCACCACAGAGTGATGAGTACAATGTCTTGCTTTTAGCTTCACAGACTAAAACCTGCTTTAATATTTATTATTCAGCACCAAGAAATGATACATGTCTGAGAAATACGTCAGCAAACTCTCTGGCCTTCTGTTGATGAATTATAGATGTTTTATCAGTTCTTTTCCAAGATATGAGACTCTTGAGTAAACTAAGTTTACGTTCATGACTTCTGTTTTTACAGTGAAAATGTTGCACACCCACTCCCGTTTTACAGACTCATTGTGACTCATATGGTAGGCAGGTGAGTTATTAGATGGGACCTGATAATTTCAGTAATGAGCAAGGTTACTGAGGGACAGAAGAGAGAGGTGTGGGGGCGGTGAACCTTTTAGTGTTATTAAAACTTCAGTCAGTGCCATGTACTGGGAAATACTGAAAGCAGAGTGGGACCAAAGAAAGAAACAAGGGCGAAGAAGAGTGTTAATAAAATTGATTGTCTGATAGGATGTAAAGTAATCAAGGTTGTGGTTATTCATTCACTTAAAGGCCACACAATGTTCTTATTGACATGTGAAAAGCTGTGATTGACTCACCGTTGTACATGATACAGCCTACAACATGCAAACACGCACACACACGGTCCATTAATGTCTAAACAAAAGCACTGCTGAGGATGTGACCAGGCTGGTTGCTGTGGTGACAGAAGGGCAGTAATGATGTTAAGCAGCACAGAGACTACAGCAGTGAAGGGCTGAAGCAGCACTGCACCACATCTCCTGCCGTCGCTCCACACTGCCACATCAAACTAGAACACACTCAAGTGGTGAAAGTTAGACGCATGCTGTGCTTTGCTTTCTGCTGCAGTGCTGCAGCTGCAGTATGAGTGTGAGCTGAATAAAAGGTAAGTATAATGACCAGCTAAAGATAGCCTTAGTTGAAATAAAACGTGTATAACTTGGCATAAAGAATGGACAATTAAGCAGAAACTGCAATTTTAAGAAGCTATAATGCTCACATTGATTTTATGATTTATTTAGAACAGTGTGTCGTACTTATAATTTAATTTTAAAAGCACTATTGTTTTTGAGAGAGATGTCACTTAGCACCCGTATATTGTACAATCACATTTGTGTTCTTAGCATGGCCACTAAATTCAACATAGCTGCCTATGCATTAAAAAATGCAAATAGCTTATTAACAGCTCTGATCACAGGAATGATGACGAGGACTGCAGGGTGTAAAGATGTACAGAAAAGACACACAGTTGCACAGATGTGCAAATGTGGTAGATGACAAATTCAAATTATCATTAGATCCAAAAATATATGGAAAATTAATTTAACAGTTTAACTAAATCAATAACTTTCCTGAAAAAAAAAAACATCTGGTTCAAGTGCAGATTTGGAGTGCTCACATCAAAATCAGAGGAAGGATGCAGGAATACTTAAATACAAGTAAAAGAGGTCATCCTCAAAAGCTGGGGGGAAGGGAAAGAAAAAAATATGTCGCTCCAGTAAGCAAATGGACAATGACCCAAAACTTGCTCTATATCCAACTCAGGGGTTTTGAAAGTGGGAGAAGGGGAATATTCTTCAAAGGCATGTCAGTTTGAACAGGTTGGAGCTGCATTTCACTTGAAGACAAACTAAAGCCATAAAGACCCAGAGACAAACCACGACTAAAAAAAATACCATTTGAAGTGTGTGTCAATGCATCAAGAAAGAGCAAACATGTGTCTTGTGAGGAAAGGACCCTTAAGTAGAGGCTAAGGCAGCAGGTAAATTTAACAGATTTACAGTACAATCATGCAGGTAAATACAAGTTTGTTTGAAGGGTTCTCCTTGGATTATTATTTAAAACTCCAGGAAGAAAGCAGGTGAGAAGTAGGCAACATTAATTGTGAGAGGGTGAACTACAACTACTTCACAATTTTATGATTTGAGTGTTTGATTTATCCAAAAATTATTACTTGACTTCCTGTGACTTCCAGCGGAGTGATGAAAAAGGGCCTTTCCAAAAACCCTACTTTCACATCGTCAGGAAGCCCCCTAAAGTCAGAGTTCCCTTCATTAGTATGTAGGGAATAAATGCAGCAACTATCTCTCAGATAAGCTTCCCTCTCCATTGTATGAATTGGATCTGATGTAAATAAATGGACCCCATGGTTTCAAATGATTTTCCAGATGATCTAATGAGACGTGTGGTCTTTAAGGAGATGTGAACATGTATCAATCAAGCAAAACTTCTACCTTGGCAGAGTAATTTTGAAATGTAAAAAACCTAATCTTTAAACTCTGTTGTAAACTTGACAACATACAGAATTATTACGATAAAGTGATGTTAATCTTTTTTAATTCTGGGAAAAGCCACATGTCTATGAAAATAATCACACAGAGCTCATATCTGAAAGATGGTGCCCTCCATGAGTAACCACTGAAGGTGTTGCACCACCTTGATGAAACACCATCAATACTTACTCTGTAGTAGAGGGTTTCAGAAGCCACTACCACTCAGTTAATGTGATGGACTATCTGCACCAGAGCAGATAAAATGAGCAATCACAAAACCCCTCAGCCAGCCACACAAACACAGAGGGAAGAGAATGGGAGAATATTTACCAGACCCAAGCAGAAACTAATTTCTTTGGTGAGCTCCAGACTCTAAGAGGTTACTGTCTGCAAAAGATTCCTAATCAAATGTTTCATTATGATCATCCTAATGTATCCAATTGCATTTGTGCTCTTGAAAAACAGGATTTTTCAGATGAAAAAGTTTTCTTTCCAATTTGGATGCAAACCACCTAAAACTGAAGCTTTGACTTTATACTTCCATATTCACAATCTGTGGCTTAAATATTTGTAGTAAACAAATAAGAACATACATCTGCTCACCTGCAGATTTGCTTTGAATTTTAAAACTACACTATAACACATTCTTTCAGACAGTAGCATCCCTCAGCAGAGACCAAAATGTCACTATTTTCCCAGCAGACAGGGGGAGATGTACAGTGTTTCTCAGCACAGCTGATTACCACAGCAAAATAACATTACTGAGTGACAACGCCTCCTAAGAGGCTCTGACGACGAGGAACCCCAACAAGCAGCTTGCTATTTATGGACTTTCTAAGCTCCACAAAGTAGGAGTCCCACTCATGCCTGCCATATAGGAGGAACTATATCCTCAGGTCAAGACTAACCTCCCCTACATCTTAAAGATAAGGGACACTTTTTAATGTAAGTTTACAAAAGCAAGACACTGATAACAAGTTAATAATAAGAATTCTATGGTGATCACAGTGTATTTTACAATTTAATGCACTCAAATGTGTTATACCTCATCTGTTTGTTGACCTTAATGACTTCAGGCCTTTTCCTTTTTTTTCCTCCAATCTTCTTGCTTCACAGTGTCCAAAGCCAGAGTCTGTGAATCCTTTTCATCGCACAAACATGCTGCTGTTACAGCAGGTTGATTTCTTCAGTTTCACTTAAACGATCTCATATTTGTTTGTATATCTTGATTTTTTTCAGACCAAGTGGAAAATTTGGAGTACTTCTCTTTTTCCCTCTGTGGGATGAGAATATTGGACCTTGTGATCATGATTGAATAACTTCTTTTGCTTTCATGACATACTCCAAAGCTGTACCATCATGTCACTTCTTTTGGTTACAGTATATCTTAAGAGATTATTTTGTCACTCAGCAGAACCAGATAGAGAGTTTGCTCACAGAGGCAGATGGATGTCGAGCTCCAACCATAGGCTTTAAATAAGGGATGGTTCTAGCCGCCTTGATGAGTGAACTGCTTCTAGCTCCTCATGAGTGAACTGCTGTTTTAAAGATGCATGCTCAGCATTTGGAGTGTCTATCATAATAGGACAGAAATGCAAATACTTGGACAAGATGCTAGAGATGAACAGGGAATATAATTTTGAAGAGGCATATATGAATCCTGATTTGATTTTAAAACAATAATAAATAAATAAAATGCATACTGATGACTGTACAAAAAATATGTTGAGGTATTAAAGTGGGTTAACAGTACTAAGGGTAGTACAGTTAGTACTTGTTTAAGATTCTGCTGGAGCAAATTATGTTTTGCAGCTAAAAAGGGCCATCAGCTGCAAGGCTTCCTTGTTGGTTTTAGGTGTTTTTAGTTATACCCTATGTTTGTTGTTTATGTCATATGGATCAAAACTTTGATTATTGGTGAATATTTTCAAATCCTTGTTTGATTAGCATTGTCTAAACTGTTACAGAAATTCCCCCTTGCCTCTTCATCAGATGATCCTCTGCTCTGTGACTTGCTCAGCTGATTCATTAATATCCCAGTGATAAGACAGGACAAGGAGGGGAAGCATTTCATTATTCCTCTCCTTTGTTCCTTCAATATTTCCCTCTCTGCCACTTCACTCACTCATAAAGATGAAATTGGAGCTGGCTTATTCCTCTCTGGAGCCTGTTCCACTTCTACTCTCCTAATGGCTCTGGCCATCAATTTGTGTCAGTCTCTATTCTGCCCTCTGTGAGCGACTCAGGCTCCTTTTATGATATTTCTGCTTGGCACAGTCTCTCTCTTTCTTCCTGCCTCTCTGTCTCCATCTGGTCCTCTCTTCCTACACCTGACACATCCCTCTTTCTTTCCACTGTTTCCTCTACCTCCATATTTTTATTCTGCCCTCCTGCCATCCTCTGACCTTCTCTGTTCTCATTCATGTGGACCTGTTCTGGCTCGTCTACCTGGATCCTCGAGTGAAATCACTGTGACTTGGACATACTCCTCTTTCCCACCCAGTGTTTCTTCTCTTCCCTGTTTATATCTGTCAAATACATTGGAACCAAATAAAGTCTTCAGCTTTTCTGCAAGAAAATCCATCTCTGCTTTCTTTTCATCTTAACAGTCTTTGATTCAGATTATACATTTTTTCTCTTATCAAAAAGGGATTTTCTGGCCTGTTGACAAGAACTCCCGACAGTTCCCCAGCTTTCGTTTTTTTATTTTTCTGTTTTATAACTCAGTTGCTCTTGCGTTGAGCAATCTCACTTGTTTCTTTCCTCTGTTGATAATCCTGCAAATATGACATAAACAGAGCACACAATATTTATACTTACCCAATTTAAAAATTCAGAACTGCACATTTCATCCCTCTGTAGACTCTAGAGCCAGTCATGAATGTTCTGGCATGTCGCTGGAAAGATGTAGTGTATAACTGAAAAAACACCTTCAGTAAGCCTTTAACCAACACTGAAATGGTTGATGTTGTTAAGATTGTTCAGTTCAGCCTACAGCAATTGAGCTGTTACTGAATTTTAAGAAAAAAAAAAAAAAATTCAGACATTATAGACACCGTCTGTGCTGACTTTTAGCATCAGTGTGATGGTTATTAACTGCCTCATGCTTTTGAAAGTTAATTATGTAAATATCTGAGTCATTTTATAATGTTAATTAGTTAATTCTGCATGATATAATCTCTGCTTTCAAGGCTATGATACACTGTTTTAAGGCTGTTTCATTTTAACCATTGCAGATATAACGTGCATTGAAAGCTTTATGTCATGTTGTATCTATGAAGCAGCAATAAATTCTGCCAAATGCTGATGTGCTTCTGTTTTTTATTTGAGTTGTGTCTTTTTCAACCTAGATTAGGAACAAAGGCACAGGGTAAAGCAGTGCAGAACTGACTTAAATAAACACTGCACAGACTATGTTCTTTAACTCAGTGTTTTTATGTGATGACTATAAGGTGGACTCAGATAAACACTACAGATTTTAATTTTTACAGAGTTGCTTTAGTTTATAGTTTCTCCTTCAACATCTGTCCCCCACTTAGCATCTCTACCTAGTCGATTAATACACAAGTCACATAAATTAAGTCTAATTGTATTTTGTAATTACAACAGCACCCATGTAGTTGGCACTTATCATCTGAATGCAGTGAATTTCATAAGTTGGGACACAGATATTTGCCACAGCAGCCATGAAACAAACAATAAACATAAAGAAAAAACACATTAAAAACTTATAGGCTTCATAACATCCACAAGAAAGAAAGGGAAGCATCATCGAATTGTGAATGTAACCAAAAAATAACTCCAGGGCAGATGATTACTTTCTGCACAACTAGCTCCAATAGCTCCTATCTAGTGGCAATATTACAAGAAGGAGGTGGAAAGCCCAAGATTTATATGGACATATAGGGGTCACAGTTTAGAGCGTCAGGAGTGTGAATATCAGTGGTCAGGGTAACACCCCTTAGAGAGGACCAAACTGCACACTGCAGCTCTTAGAAACACTACAATTGTAAATAATTGTTTCATCAAATAGGATAACAGTGTTTCTTCCGTACACCTGAGGTCAAACTGTACAAATGTATTTCGTACAAGCTTTTTAAAGAGCTGGACAGCATGCAATATTCACTTGGCACAAATTCAAAGCTTCCTTACAGCTTACAGTAATTTATACTGATGGTTCCCTCTGTGTCCAACTGATATTTAGTCCTAATGGAGTAGGCACAACTGGACCACCTGCAGTCTTAATCTGCAGCACTTTATTCAGCCACATATCTTGTCGTTGGACCTCCTGCTGCACATTCCTAGATAAAGAGATGATCCTAGACACATTTTGTTAAAGCAGTTTGCATGGAGCTGGCAGCTTTAGATGGTGTTTTTTTTAATCATTTGTCCTGCAAAATATTTATCCATGTCATGTTTTTTAAGATTAATGGAAAATGACATATTGTTAACAATGCATAACAGAATCTTAAATGTTTTAGAAAACAGTTGCAGCATTTGTAGCTCCTTATCATCTCAGTATGCAGACCCACTTCTGACATTACACAGTCAGGTTAGCGTCTAGTCTCATGATGGCACCTAGCCATCAGAGCCATTACAGAAATATGCTAACAAAATGAATGTTTAAAACAATGAATAGGGCTAATGCATTCTTAAAAGTTAAATAGGCAAATAGCATCCAATCTGTTATGGTTCTGTCCCATGGTAATCATAAAGTGAAACTTATTTTATTATTATTATTATTATTATTATTATAGTTGTTGTTGTTGTTGTTATTTTTATGTTATTATTATCATCTTTACATTATCCACAGATTTCCTCTTTATACTCCTGATATTCTGAAACAGTATCCATACCCTATTTTCATATTTTCAAGGTTAAAGTCATCATTTACCATACTCTGTATCTTTAGAGCAGGGATCTCAAACTGTGGTCTTCGCGGTCCACACCTGATTCAAATTAAAGGGACCCAAAAGTTTGTTGTCACATGCTGCACAATGACCCATTAATTTGATTTAGGTGTGTTGAAGCAGGAAAACACCTAAAAAAAACTGCAGGACAGTGGCTCATTGAGGACAAGAATTTGAGGTCACTGGATTAAATGCACTGTTTGCTAATCAGTTCTGTACCATAGACTGTAGACCAAAACACTCACTGAAAGTGATTGCCGGTGATCAATTCTATTCTACACTTTTATCCAAAAGGTACTTACATTTGAGAGTAAGAACAACACAAGCAAGAATTCAAACAAGATGGGACATCATAATTAAGTGGTAGTCAGACTGCTGTGAGTCCAGTTGGACCCAGGTGCTGTCATGTTGTGCTAGAGGCAGTGCATATAATTGTTATTTTATTTTATTTTATTTTATTTTATTGTAGTTTTTTGTAAGTCATTTTGTTTAAATACATCATACGATATCATCTTGGGCATAAGTGCACACAGCTTATTTAGTACTTGGTTGAGCCAAAGAGCTGGACAAATCTTTCTAACTCATTCTGTTTAGTAGAAGAGTTAAGCTAAGTGCGGAAATGCTCCTTAAACAACTGAGTCTTTAGCTTGCTTTTAAAAGTGGATAAGGACTCTGTGGATCGGATGGAGTTTGGTAGATCGTTCCACCACCAGGGGACAACAGAGGAGAAGAGTCTAGCTACTGATTTTGCGTTATGTTGTGGTGGGAGCACTGGGCGTTTTTCGCTGGCAGAGCATAACTGTCGAGAGCGAGTGTAGCTCTTGATTAAGGAGTGGAGGTAGACTCGAGCTGTTTCGGTTATTGTTTTGTAGGCCAGAAGCAGAGCTTTGAATTTGATGCGTACTGCAACTGGAAGCCAGTGAAGAATGATTAGCAACGGAGTGACATGAGCTCTTTTGGGCTGGTTGAAGACCAGATGTGCTGCTGCTTTCTGGATCATCTGCAGAGGTTTAACTGAGCATGCAGGCAAGCCTGCCAGTAAGGAGTTGCAGTAGTCAATGCGTGAAATGGCCAGAGCCTGAACCAGGAGCTGTGCCATGTGTTCAGTCAGGTAGGGTCTGATCCTCCAGATGTTGTAGAGAGCAAATCGGCAAGATTGAGCAACCAAGGCAACATGGTCCTTAAAGGTCAGCTGGTTGTCTACCAGGACACCAACATTCCTGGTAGAAGATGTAGGCACAAGAGTGATAGAGTCGAGCTGCACGCTTATCTGTGGCAGTAAGGAAGTATTGGCTGGAAAGACAATAAGCTCAGTCTTGGACAGATTTAGCTTAAGGTGGTGATCCTTCATCCATGCGGAGATGTCAGCAAGGCATGTTGATATTCGCATTGAGACGGTTGTGTCGTCAGGGGGGAAAGAAAGGAAAAGCTGAGTGTCATTTGCAAAGCAGTGATAGGAGAAACCATGAGAGTTAATGACTGCACCAAGTGAGGAGGTGCATAGTGAAAAGAGAAGAGGGCCAAGCACCGAGCCCTGAGGCACCCCTGTTGTCAGCCCATGTGATCTGGACATTGCCCCTTGTCAAGATACTTTGAAGGATCTTCCTATGAGGTAGGACATAAACCACGAGAGGACAGATCCTGAGATGCCAAACTCCAAGAGTGTGGAGAACAGTATATGAAGGTTGATCATGTCAAAGGCAGCAGACAGGTCCAGCAGTATAAGGATTGACCAGCAGATCTGGCAAGCCAAAGGGAATCAGTAACTGACAGGAGAGCCGTTTCAGTAGAGTGGCCTTGCCTATAGCCAGATTGATACGGATCTAACAGGTTGTTGTCTTGGAGGAACTGTGAGACCTGACTGAAGGCGGCACGCTCTAGAAGTTTAGACATGAATGGAAGCAGTGAGACGGGCAGGTAGTTTTCAACCGGGGCTGGGTTGAGTGTGGGTTTCTTCAGTAGCAGAGTAACCCGAGCCTGCTTGAAGTCAGAGGGAAAGACATCGGATTTAAGAAAGGAGTTGACAATATGGGTTACTGCAGTTATGATTGTAGGTAAAACGCTCTGCAGGATGTCAGTGGAACAGGATCAAGAGGACAGGTTGTGGGTTTTGAGCTGACTAGAAGTTTAGAGACTTCGTCCTCATCTAAGGAAGGAGCAGAGTAAGGCACCAGTAGCTGGTTTGGTAAGGCTGAGTTGGTCAGGCTCAGTGAATTGGTTACTGATGGTAGCGTCCTTTTCAGTGAAGTAGGAAGCAAACATTTCTGCAGTCAGCACAGTGGGAGGCTGAGCAGGTGGTGGAGATAAAAGAGCCCTGAACAGTTGTTGTGTGTTGGGAGCACTGCGGATCTTGTTCTGATAAAAGGCTATCTTGGCTGCCTTTAGGCTGGATGTGAAAATTTCAAGTTTTTTCTGGTACTCCGACAAGTCAGTGTGCTCTTTTGATTTGCCCCACTTTCTTTCTACAGCCCTGAGTCCAGCTCTGTGCTCCCTTAGAACCTCTGTGAGCCATGGACTGGAAGGATTTTGTCTAGCTGGTTTTGACACCAGAGGACAGAGTTTGTCCAGAGAGGAGGCTAGAGAGGAACAGAGTGTTTTTGTAGCCTCATTAACTGACAGTCAGGAGAAGTCTGAGTGGGAAGGGAGGGCAGAGTAAACCTCATCAGACAGCTGTGTAGGTCTGAGGGATCTCAAGTTTCTGCGGTAGGACACCATTTTTGGAGCCGCTTGAGTGACATGAGGAAGGAAGACAGAGAATTTAACCAGGAAGTGGTCTGAGAAATGCAGCGGGGTGACGGACAGGTTGGCTGTGGAGCAGTTTCTGGTCAGCACCAAGTCAAGAGTATTGCCAGCTTTGTGAGTAATCCAGATTTCAGTCAGGGCTAGGACATGAATGTCTGAGAGATTTATCAATGAACTGATAAATTCTGTTTTGTTCACTGCGGACTGACAGTTCCAGAGACCGAAGGTAGCCAAGGATGTGGCCGACGTGCATGCCATTGGAAAGACCAGGTTTTGCAGATTGTGGTGTCTATAGGTGACACGTCTTGGTCTGTACCCATGTCTGACTGGGATGGGTTTGAAGCACATTGTGCGTTGATTTAGTAAGGCAAGGCAAGGCAAGGCAGTTTATTTGTATAGCACATTTCATGTACAGGACAATTCAAAGTGCTTTACATAAAACAAAGACATTACAGATATTTAGAATAGTAAAAGGCATCAACACATAATCAACACATAATCACAATAAAATAATAAATTACATTAAAATGATTAAAAGCAAGATAAGTTAAAAAAAAAGTTACCGTGCAGATTTCATGCATAGGCGCATGAGAAAAGAAAAGTTTTTAACCTGGATTTAAAAATGTCTACATTTGGGGAAAGTTTAATCTCCACTGGCAGTTTGTTCCATTTGTTTGCAGCATAACAGCTAAATGCTGCTTCTCCATGTTTAGTCTGGACTCTGGCCTGGACTAGTTGACCAGAGTCTTTGGATCTAAGAGCTCTGCTAGGTTTATATTCTCTGAACATATCACAGATGTATTCTGGGCCTAAACCATTCTGGGATTTGTAAATGATCAGAAGGGTTTTAAAATCTATTCTGTGACTGACTGGAAGCCAGTGTAAAGATTTTAAAACTGGTGTGATGTGTTCAGATCTCTTAGTCCTGGTTAAAACTCTAGCAGCAGCGTTCTGGATGAGCTGCAGATGTTTAATGCTCTTTTTAGGAAGTCCTGTTAAAAGACCATTACAGTAATCCAGTCTACTGGAGATGAATGCATGGATGAGTTTCTCTTGGTCTTTCTGGGAAACTAAACTTTTAATTCTGTTGATGTTTCTGAGCTGGTAAAAAGCTGTCTTAGTGACAGCTTTGATATGGCTGCTGAAAGTCAGATCTGAGTCTATCAACACTCCCAGGTTACGAACTTGGTTGGTAATTTTAAGAGCCCGAGTCTCCAGGTGTTTGCCAATGCTGACTCTCTTCTCTTTGCTACCAAACAGAATAATCTCAGTTTTGTCTTCATTTAATTGTAGGAAATTCTCCCTCATCCAGGTGTTTATTTGCTCCAGACACTGACACATTAAGTCTATTGGACTGCAGTCATCTGGTGACAGAGACACATAAAGTTGTGTATCATCTGCATAACTTTGATAACTAATGCTGTAGTTTTGTAATATTTGACCCAAAGGGAGCATATACAAGTTGAACAGAAGAGGTCCAAGGACTGACCCCTGGGGGACTCCACAAGTCATGGCCACTCGCTCGGATTCATAGCTGCCGATCGTAACAAAATAACTCCGGCCTTCTAAATAGGACCTGAACCAGTTAAGGACCGCTCCAGAAAGTCCAACCCAGTTTTCCAGCCTGTGCAACAGGATTCTGTGATCTACAGTATCAAACGCAGCACTGAGATCCAACAGAACCAGGACTGATACTTGACCAGAATCGGTATTCAACCTAATGTCATTTAACACTTTGACCAGAGCTGTTTCAGTGCTGTGATGAGGTCGGAAGCCGGACTGAAATTTATCAAGATTTCCACTTTCATTTAAAAAGTCATGAAGCTGGTGAAATACAACTTTTTCAATAATCTTGGAAATAAAAGAGAGGTTAGAGACAGGTCTATAGTTGTTCATTATAGAGGCGTCTAGAGTCCTTTTCTTTAGGAGTGGCTTAATAGCAGCTATCTTTAGTGACTTGGGAAAAATGCCTGATGCCAGCGAGCTGTTAACTATCAGTAGGAGATCACTTTCTACTGAGGTAAAAACTGTTTTTAAAAAGTCGGATGGTATCATGTCCAGAGTGCATGTTGTTGATTTCAAATGCCAAACTGTTTCTTGTAGGACTTTTAAATTCACCATTTTAAATTGTGACATGACATCAGAATTATTTCCGGGTTTTAGACACAGACTAATTTTCTTGTTTGACTGTGTGGAATTAATATTTTGCCTAATTGTTTTAATTTTTTGGCTAAAAAAGTTTGCAAATTGGTTGCATTTCTCAGTGGAAAGGAGCTCTGGGCTTATCTGTTTAGGAGGATTAGTAAGTTTTTCAATCATAGCAAACAGAGTGCGAGAATTGTTGACATTCCTGTTAATCATTTCAGATAAATGCAGCTCTCTGGCCTTGCACAACTCATTGTTATAGTTACGCAGGCTTTGTTTGTACAGCTCATAGTAAATTTGAAGTTTATTTTTCCGCCATTTCCGCTCAGTTTTTCTGCATTCTCTTTTTAGGCTGGTAACCACAGTGGTGTTTCTCCATGGTGTTTTCTGTTTGCTCAAGTTGCTCTTGATTCTTATCGGTGCAACAGCATCCATTACATTCAAGATTTTCAGATTGAAATTATCCAGGAGTCTATCAACTGACTCTGAACTGGTTGTTGGTAACATAGCTATGGCCTCCACAAACTTAGCACTTGTTCTTTCATTAATGTACCTCTTCCTAACGGAGAAGCAGGTTGGTTGAACATTCTGAGTGATCAGTAAATCAAACAAAATACAAAAATGGTCAGACAAGGCCAAGTCAGTGACCGCAACAGAAGAAATATCAACACCCTTTGAAATAACCAGGTCCAGAATGTGACCTCGAATGTGGGTCGGTTGTTTAACATGTTGCCACAAACCAAACATGTCCAATATGGAACAAAATTCCTTGACATTACCATCCGTCATGTTATCTATGTGAATGTTAAAATCCCCAGTTAAGATGAAATGGTTAAAATCAGTAGAGATAACCGACAATAATTCAGAAAATTCATCAATAAAATTTACACAGTGTCCTGGACGTCTGTAGATGATTAGAAATAGGATTTTAGGAATGCCCCTTAAAATAAAACTAAGATATTCAAAAGAAGTAAAATCACCAAATGACATTTCTTTACACTAGTAGTGAGGAGGTTTTAGCTCATGCCCTTGCTCGGTGGACTCGCGCAGGTAGACTCGTAGGTCCAAACCCGACTTGGGCTGACACAATGGCTGACGCTTCAGCGCACCGTGTGTGGCAAGGTATCTGGAGCTGACACAGCTGAGCTCACTTTGCTTGATTGCAAGTGGGAAATCGCCTCTATCTGCTTTGCCCTGAGCAGTACACAGTGTGTGTGACCCGCATCATGGCCTCAACTGGTTGTACAGAGAAGGTGCTAACGATGGAGCCCCACACTAGCAATGTAAACAATAACCCGAAACCAAGACAGAAACTCAAGCAGTAAACTCACCTAACTGACTGTACCAACCCTGATTGAAATCAGTGCTTGTTCTGCTGACTGATCAACTGATCAGCAGACCAGTATTGTCAAGACCCCGGCCTGCCATCTCTAAAGTTGTGCTATGCTGTCCCCCATCACTGTAAAATAAACAAAAAAAACAAAAAACTATTTCTTTTTATTGTTTATATATATTCTTGAGACTTTTATCTCTCTAAATAGTCAGAAAGAACTGTGTTTTGGCTTTTAGTCCTAAAATAGGACTGCACTTAAATTATTCAACACTGAGGTTGAAAACAACAACCTTGCACCACTTTTCTCTGACTGTCTTCCTGACAAAACTTCATTTCTTTTCTTTGTAAAGTTTTTGTGTGTGTGTGTAACAGTTTCAGGTTTTGCACCTCATTACCTTCACTGTGTCGTGTCCAGCAGGCGGCTCTTTTCAATTAGCAGTTCTCAGTTTGATCATCAACACCCAGCAAGATGTCTGTTTACCTCAAATAGGAATAAATCTGTACAAGGGTAAACATAAAGGACAATTTACATTATCAAATTGTTCTCATTTGAACAAAATCACATTTTAAGCCTTATCACTAATAACACAGTCACAGTGTGAATAAATCTGCATGCAAACAGACAGATGGACAGACACAGTGTATAAACACCTGGTAGTTCTTTCTATGGTGGTGGTCTGTGGTGGCACATGATGCCATGATGACACATAAATGATGGGAATCAGAAAGTGTTGTCTGCCACTCTGAGCCACCAGATGTTGCTATAGTACAGGAACAACCTGTAAACTCAACATTGAGCACTGGAGCACTGAGATCTTTGATTAATAGCACTTTAGAGGTGAAAATCAAGAATCACATTAAGCAAGACAGATGAATAACACAAAAACAACCAAACAAACAAACAAAAGTAAAACCAAAAAAATGAATTGTTACCAAATGGGTTGAAGAAAATTGTGTGATATAATGTGGTTGAAAATCTTTCCCTTTTGCTGACACCTCACCAACACGGGGAATTTCTCATCCTTGTGTCTACTTGGGATTTGCAGGTTTGCCCCATGAATTTTCCCACACAGATCTTTGTTATTTACTCTGCTTTAAGATTATAAAAACAAAAGCCATCATGACTTATCTACTCTATTACCTAAACTTTTAAAACAGTGCTAAACTTAAACTGCAACTGAAAGCTGTGACAGCGGAAGCAAAGTTAGCAGCTGGCTGACCTTCTATGCAGTTTCTGGGCAGGAAAAAAGGAAACGACCCTTGGTCTGTGTCTTTGTGGTTAAATATCAGTGTGTAACTGAAAATCAATCCCAGGGCATGAAACCAAACTTAACTGACAGAAATGTGTCCTAGCATTTCTTAACACATACATTCTCAAGACTGATGGGCTCAGTCTATGACCTCACACGCTGCCAGTGTTATCATGTCTGATTCCATCATTTCATGTGAAAGGCCAGTCAGGTCCTGACTTGTTGCTGCCGTCAGTGGTTGTCAAGGTAGGAATGCTTAGGGAGTGTTTCCTTTGGCCATCATAAAAAAAGAAAAAAGAAAAAAAAAGCTGCTTGAAGCTTTTCTGTGAACTTTCTCTGAACAAGGGTAGAGTCAGTTGTCAGGATTTTATGTTCAACAATTAGGAACAGATTTTTGGTGTCTCATGACCTGCTTTGCCTTCTATAACCCATTATAACACTCAGTGCAGGAGGGGATTCACGCTTCATCTAGACCTCTTTCAGTTTCTGGCAAACTTAGAAACCCACAAACTCCATAGATTTGAATTAAATCAGAAAACAATCTGAAAAGGGTGTGTCTCTGCTCTCTAAAGGCTGAACCTGCTTCCTTGTGTTCCTCAAACTTTACTGTTCTCGAGGATTTTATCACCCTCTACCTCTCCTCCTCCCCTCATAATCCTGTCCTGTTCTCCAGTGGTAGAAGGAGAAATCTGAAGAATTCCTTTTAGTGACCACACCACGCTCTCAAGTCACATGCTTGTTTTTCCTTCCCTTCCTTCTCCTAAATAAGGAATTACAATTTAAGTGGTAAAAAAGAGAAAGAGGATAGGGGCGGGTCATAGAGTGTAATAAGAAGACCCAAAGGCGTATCTTTCTCTTGCTCCCTCTCTCTGTTGAATGCAGTGAAGTCATATACTTCAGACAGGGGGTGTTTGCTATATTTACGTTGGCTGTACACTCTGCACTGAGTTGTAGAGGAAGAAGACGAGCAGGAAGACAGCAACACGAGCCTGAGCCCACCTGTGTTCACCTAAAAGCTACTACACAAAGTAAGTAAACATTCTTGGTATTTTCCTCCTGGTCTCTTCAACAATCTCAGCTTTCATTCACATTCAAAAGATTTCTTTGCTGCGTTTGGTGCTTGTGGCCATCTCTATGCAGGAAGCATGAAAAAGAGTGTAATATGTCATGCACCCCACCCTTGCTCTTGTTCTCCTTCTCTCTTGCACATGTTAATCATACACAGACTCCAACTAAGTACTGAGTTAATGTTTACTTGTCCCTGTCTGGATTAGATACCATCTGAATCTGCCTCTACATTCTTGTGTTAGAGAATTTGCTTCTTATCTACCTTTTTCTCATGTGCTCATGGCATGTGGGGCCCAGAGGTTTCAGGGGAAGTTACAGACTTAGCTTCTGTCCTGTTTCCCATCACTGCTGTTTAATTATGTGCCATTTAATCATTAGGAATATCTTCTGAATGCCCAGCTCCTGATTCAGGGAATCCTAATAAAACTTGTTGCATTTGTCTGGCACAGTCCTACGTGACTGTGACTTTTTATCTTTAGTGATGAGAGAAAATCAAATATTAAGAATTTCCTGATATCAGATTCAGGAAAGTTAGGGGTAAAAAGGAATAAACTGTTCAATGTTTGATCCCTTCAGTTACATTTCGATGACACAGCTGAGTCAATTATGCAGTTTTCTGAACCTCTGTTGCAATAAAAGTAAGTTGTGAAACAACTTTCTACAGATGACTCCAAATCAGCATGATGTGAAAGTGTCAAGGTTTGGGTGGGGTAAAATATACAAATGATGAATGACAAATAAGAAGAGTTATGAACTGAATTGCATCTGAGTAAGAAAACTGCACAGCGAGAAAAACTGAGAGATTTAGAAGTTTTTCCAAAGCAACAGTCAGATCTACAGAAGCGCTACAGTATAATGATGAAGCTGGGGATTGATGGAAAACAGCAGGTAGTAGTCTAAGAAAAAGAAAACACTGTTGTGAGGTCAATAAGAATGATTTTACTTTGGCATTTGGTTCGAAACAAAGAAACACGTTGCCATTGTTGCATGAGTTATGTAGAGCAAAGATTTGGTGAATATGAATACGGAGGCATGTTACAGAAGCTTGAAATCTAATTTAGTGAATAGTGACATGTGATAGCATCACCGGATCACAAAGTCCAGATGTCTTAAGAAAAACTGGCGAATGATAATCTGATTGCAACACATTTAGAGACATTATAGTCACATTCAGTTTGACTGTGGGGAAATACACTAAGCTCATACTCATTGAATGAATATGTAAATATGTCACTAAATGCTTATATATAGAATTCCCCACCGTAACACACAAACCTGGGTGTGGGGGTTGTAACTGTGACTCTTTGGTTACAAGATGTTCCAAGACATGATCAGGCCACTCCCAGTTGAATTTTAACATCCATAGCTCTATACCTTATCTTCCAAAAAACTTCCAGTCAAACACCTAAACACTCACCCACCCTGAACACTGCGCGTCATAAATGCTAAAAATGCTTAAAACAAAAGAAAAAAAGTGTGATTATAATTGTAGGCCTTGGTTTAAAATGCATGTTAGATGAAAGAGTTAACCTCAGTGACAGTTTACAGTATGACTTTGTCATCCCTGATCACTCATTCAGATATGTTCTGATGTTTGCAGCTGCAGGGTGTGCCAGGACATCACAGCTGGAACTCCTCTGATTGAGAAACAGTTAGGATGTTTTGTTTCACTGTTGTTTGCTGGAACAAACTGCTTTTAAATAACTTAGAGGACAGGAAGACATTTTCCCCCACAAGTATACAACCACTGCAACCACAGATAATGAAAAGAGACAATGTGAGCTCCAGTATTGCAGCTCCAGTATGGAGGACTTGTCAGACTCTCAACACTTATTGTGCAAGACTGACATGCCTCTGTTTTGCAAGGGACATAATAGGTGGGCTGTTCTGCCCTGAAGGGAAAAAACATACCTCACACCCTACAGTGCATGTTTAGCTCAGTTTCCTGCAAAAATACTAAACTTGCACAGTTTCTTAAGTCTTACTGTTCAAAAGTGAGTGGTCTCCAAATAACTGCATGGAAATAACTCCATTTCTATACCATCTCTCAAACAAAAGTGCAGCACAAAAAAAAAAAAAAACAAGAAAGTTGAAAAAACACATACCATACATTTGTGGCATGTACACACTTGGGAAGGAAGTAAAGAAAATACAAGCATGAAGACTTCCCTATCACTTATGAACATCTCCATATGTTATCTGGATTCGTGGAAGCTTAGAACATGCAGTACGCTGCAATGCAGCAATTTACAGCTAAAGTGCACCACCTTGGTTAACACATACACTGATATGCTCATGATTTAACACTCCGGATGCAAGGCTTTCTATTTTATAAAGGCCACTCCTATAGTGAGCAACAGTGTGCTGTTTCCATGGTGAGCAACAGTGTGTTATTTTGTTTAGATTTCTGTATACACATAGCTACCTTTGTCAGGAAGGGGGGAAGGAAGTGACAGCTGAATGAGCAAACAGGATGCAGGGAGCAGGGTGGTTCTGGTGAAGCCAACAGGAAGTTCATACTGCATTAATAAGTGAGCTAGGCCAAACCATAATTACTTACAGAGAGCAGCAGGGTCATAACTCTGCAAGATGTTCAGCACTTTAATTTATGTGGTACAAAATGTCTTTGTTAGATAATTACACTGGGATGGTCTGGATAATGGAAATACCAAACATTAGTCTGATTGTTGTGCACAATATATTGCAATAAAATTGAATATGTTTTGAAGTGTTGTAGAAAAGCAGACACAGCCGATAATTCTGCCCTGGACTCTACACCAGCTTCTTTCTCTTTTCCTTAATTCATTTCTCATTAAGCTAGAAAATGTTGTTACGTTGAAAAAAGAAGCTCCTGGCTATAACTGGTGTTCAACATACAAATGAGATTGGTATCACCCTCTCAGCTGTAATAATTAGTTTGAGCACCAACATTTTAAAAAGTTAGGTCACTCCAAATTAGTTAATAAAATACTTTCCAGAAGCACATTCATGCACATGTGAGGAAAGGAAAGAGTGAAAGTTTATTTATTTTGCATTCAAGAGTTTGGGTGTGAGCAGGGCAGGAATCAGCTTGTCAATGCTGCTACTTTTATCAAATATCTATACTGAATACTGCCAGGGAGCATTTACTACATTTACTAAGGTACCAGTCTATCTAACCGGAACATTCCTTCCCAACAGGATAAACATGGCAAACAGAGGTCCTGCTTATGGTCTGAGCCGTGAGGTTCAGAGTAAGATTGATAAGAAATACGACCCGGAACTGGAAGAGAGGCTAGTGGAGTGGATCGTTGCCCAGTGTGGCTCTGGAGTTGGTCGGCCTAAGGCAGACAAGACTGGCTTCCAAAACTGGCTCAAGGATGGATGTGTGAGTGTTGGGTCACCATAAGCTGAATTATCGCAATGTGATTAGCTGTGAGTGCTAGTATGATAAAAATGGATTTGCCCATTTTGTGTGTTTCTAGGTGCTCTGTGAGCTCATCAACAGCTTGTATGGAGCCAACAAGCCAATCAAGACCATCAAAACCTCTGGCATGGCGTTCAAGCAGATGGAGCAAATCGCCATTTTCCTCAAAGCTGCCGAAAACTACGGAGTCACCAAAACGGACATATTCCAGACTGTAGATCTCTTTGAAGGTGAAACAAAATTGCGTTTTAATAATAGTTTCTTGTAGATTTGTCTCAGAATTAATAAGGAATTTAAGCAGTTTTCACTAGTGAAGTGAGCACATCTATCTATCCCTGCATTTGTGTTGATGTGAGGCTGTTGCATGTCCATAGGCAAAGACCTGGCTGCTGTCCAGAGGACCCTGATGGCCCTGGGTAGTGTGGCTGTCACAAAGGATGATGGGAATTATAAGGGAGATCCCAACTGGTTCCATAAGTGAGTTTAAGCATTTTTCTCACCCATAAACGAACAAATCTGTTTCTGTCAACAGATGAAAAACCAAAGAAGTGTGAGGAATGAGGCTATGAATTTAAAAATGTGTGTTTATGTACGTGCAGAAAAGCGCAAGAGAACAGGAGAGATTTTTCAGACGAACAGCTGAGCGAGGGCAGAAATGTCATCGGCCTGCAGATGGGCACAAACAAAGGAGCATCTCAAGCTGGCATGACTGGTTATGGACGGCCAAGGCAGATCATCAACAACCCCTGAACCAGAGTGGGGCTTAAACCACCCTCCTTTTGCCCTGGAGAGGCACGTCAGCAGGGATGGAGAAACTCTGACTCTTACACCGACCGCAAAGAGAAAAACAACCTGACTGTTTCCAAGAATTAACTGGACCAAAATAGGGACCAAAGAAAACGTGCATATATGAAACACACATTTCAATTGTACAGCTAAAACATTGTATGTTTAGAGCTACCCTCTGCTTGGCTCTTTATGAAATTTGTGATACCTTAAAATCAAAAGTCGCTTAAACTGTAAGAGCTAATTGATTTATTTCTTTTCAGATCATTTCAGCACATTTACAGAAACTAATCTGTTAAATCTAGCTTTCACTTCTCTTTGTTCTCTACATCTACATTAAATGATTTAATTCCACTACTTTAAAGCAATTGACATCTCTTCTGAAGCCTAAATTGTACAAGTTGGTGCATTCGAGGACACTCTAGTCTCCAAGTTTTCAGTTTTTAATGGATGAAACCACAACAATATCCATTATTTATTTCACTGTGTTCTTGTTTGTTTTCCATTCGTCTGCCAGGGATGTCCTTCTGGTTATCAGTTCTTGGATACCAAAGACTCCTTGAATGCACCTCCAAGGATAGTTAGAAAACACAAATGCCACAAATGCAACAATAAAACAACCTTGAAAGCAATATCATGTCAAGGAACAAACGGAGCAAATTATTACTTATTTCAAGCAAGTAGTGAGTCTGCTGGTTCTCTTGAGTGAATCTGAAGAAAGAGTTGGAAGACGTGCATGTGTGTGTGTGTGTGTGTGTGTGTGTGTGTGTGTGTGGTGTGCTGTGGTCTCCAGTAAAAGACAGAGTTAGAAGTTAAATAGGTTAAGTCCATCCATCAGCATAGTCAGCCATAAGTAAATTTAGAAAGCGAGCTGCTCAGCTTTAAAAAAGAGAATAAAAATCTAAGTAAAATATGAAACAGTCATGTGTGAACCTCATAAGCTCCACTACTCAATATACAGTTAGTATTTTCTCAGTTAAAAGATTTCTCATGAAATTATTGGAACATTTTTTTTGAGTTTTATAGATCATTTATAATCACAATGAATTTGAAATAAAGTTTGGTTAAACTTTTCAAAGGCCTCAAAAGTGTCTTCTTAAAACAGTGTGTGATTCCAGAAGTATCCAGCCAAGTCTTTAAACCTGACCAATGAGAGATCAGCAGATGTAATAAAAGTTTGACTAAAAAGAAAAAACTCTCCCAAAGCCAGGAGGAGAAAAATACTGAGTGTGTCTTGATGTACTTTTTATGATTAGATGGAATAAGAGAAACTAAGGGGATTAGGAGGAGAACCATTATCTTCTGTTATTTATACTGTGTTTGCTCCTAATACTGTCTAACTTATTAATTATAATATTATTATAGTGAAGCAGTGAGGAAAATGTAGTGAAAGAGGAAAGTTGGGATGATTGGGGGATTAAGGTTGCTGAGGTCAGAGGGAGAAGAGGTTAAGACAGGAGGATTTAAGAAACCAGAGAGCATTTCCAAATAAGGAGTTATCATTGAAAAGTGAGGGTTAAAAAAAGGCTTCCCTTTCCCCTTCCTCCTGACCCCCAATCTGTTAACAGGATCCTGTGTAAGCACAACGTGGTACATTACTCTATTGCACATTCAGCAGACGCTACTATGGAGATAACATGTGCATTGAACAGTTTTCCATCCAGTGGCATGAAACATTTTTTTAGCTTTTTTTTTCTTTGATGGAGTGATTTTATTTTTTATATGTCTCCATTATTAAAACTAACCTTGCTGTTGAAGAAGCTGTTATTGTGTTCCAGTGGAAGCCCAGACTATAATTACTAATGAATGTTTATTATTTCAACACTAATATTTATTTCAACACCAGTAGACGAATGTGCTTTGGCACGATGGGGCTGTGTGGAGTCTCATTACTCAAAATACACATCTAGCCAAGTTGACCTCTCTTTGGATCGTTATGTACGTGGTCTAGCATTGTTTGATTGCAACGTGAATGCTGTAGACAGATATGTCATGAACTCTGAGAGCTCACTGAATAAGATGCAGGTGAGATTGTTTTAATAAGGCAAAACAATTTGAAAATGTTGCTGAAATAATACTTTAAATTGTTTTTCTTATGATTAAAGGGTTATGAACCCAATGAAATAGAAGGGATTGCTTAGTTCTACCCCTACTTTTCTGTTCTTATCTAAAATCTTTGGTGATACAGGAGATTTTTTTCCATTCTTCTTTTTTTTGGTGAACGTGTGTAAACAGAAGCACATCACAGTGGAATGCACTTTGCTGCTATACAGGGGCATAGCACTGAGGGTAAAAAAATTACCTTTTGACTGGAGAAAAGTCAATTTAAGTCCTTAGACTGCCTGGGGAAATAAGAATTGGGAAGCTGACTTAACACCTTCTCATCCTTCAGCAGCTACCAGTGTGCTGTAGTGCAAGGCACAGAGCTGTTAGGGAAGAAACTCTAATTTCTGCAGTGCTAACAGGAGAAGGGCGACTCCACTGATATGAGCAGGTCATTCAAAGGTTTCCAAAATCATTTAACTTAGAAGATTTCCACATTTTTGTTTTGTCTTGAGAGGAAGTATACAGCACATACAGATAGTCAGTACAAGATAAGGAACTTCCAACATGTGATCTCTATATAGTTTCAGACAAAGTTGTTTTAGATGCTTTCAAAAGAATTTGGTTGAGTTAGGATAAGCAGCAGGGACAAGGTTCAGACTTCAAAACTGCATCTGATTAGCAGACCAGAATAAATAATACAGTTAATAAAGTCAGAGACATTGGACATTGAGTAATGCAAGATGGTGTTGCAACCCACTGCCAAATACTGGCATCAACCCCAGAACTTTTACCTAAATTCAAACCCTTGAAAGCAAAGCATAACAGTATCCCTTAAAGTACTGCCCAACAAGCAGAAGATCGGACACACAACTCATGTGAGCATTTCCACATCAAGGAACGTGTTATTTTTCAAAAGGAAGAAGAGGGGGTGGATGGTGCAACTCTGTGCAACACTTTCAAGCAAACATATGATATTTTTTTCTCTTTAGTGTCAATAAGTCAATGTCGATAATTATGCAACAACAACTTACTGAAACTTCTTTTCAGTTTCCAGCTGGTTTTAGACAATAACATCACTTTGTTAGAGTCAGAAAATGATCATGCTCAATGAGCAAGTTTTATTTTTACACACCAGTGTCACCTTAATGATCGGCATTTAGCTGGTTACCATGGATACATGTAAACACAACATATTAGAACAAAACTTTTTCACTTCCTGTAAGCAATGACATCTGTTAGTAATGATAAGAAACTCTGTAGAAGTGGATGATGGTTGTGTTTTATTGTAAGCATTAGCAACCCCCAGAGTCCTTTCTTTTTGAAAGGGACAACAATAAATGTAAATTATTATTGAAAACATGGTTAAGAAGGCAGCTGTTCTTACAGTAAAACTAGCCAAATCTTCATCATGTTACCATTGAAAGCCTCAAAAATGCAGCTATTGTAGTTATTGTAGGCAGTGTATGTCACGTTTCAAGATTTCAAGTACTATTTATATTCTGACAATAATAGTTCTTGTAACAGACCTCGCCATAAACCATAGGTGCAAGTACTTTGAAGGCTTGTTCGGCTTTATTCACAATGTCAGGAAAAGACATGAAATTAGGAATGACACCAAAAGTTAAGTGTCAGTGAATTATAAAGGATAGCAAGTAAGAGGAGTTTCAGAATGTGAGAGTATCACATAATATGTTTGCAGCAAGTTAAATCTGGTAGGAAAAAAAAGAGCTGATGGGGCACAGTAAGTATGTAACACCAACAAGCAAAAAGAATCAACAATGTTATTATCAGTATGTTGCAGGCACAAACTGACAGTTGTTTTAGACTGCTTGTGATCGTGTGCAGTAGGGGAATATTACCCAGAGCTCACAAAGCAACACCACAAAGAGCTTCAGTCGAGAAATGATCGTCATGGGTGAAAAGCTGAGGAAGTGAACAGGACAGCTTGACCCTGACCAAAGACCTGCTGAATTAGCTCCAGGACCAAGACAGTTATAGAGAGGTGCACATGTGTGACTCATGGGCATGAACAGGGCTGGTCACAAAGGTGCTGCGACTGCCGTTGGCATTAGCTCTGCATGTGTTGGCATGTGAATGATAAGGGAGAGAAAAAGGTGACTCACAGGAGTATCAGGTGAACGTGGTGGGTAATGGGTGTTGGGAAGCAGGTGTTTGCCCCACTGTTGGTTTGTGGCCAAATATTCATGTCAGGAAGATAATCCATCAGTTCAAGCATCATGAAAAAAAAGGCAAAAGTGGCAATGCAAGGGGGCAAGGCGAAAGCTCAGGAAGGGCATTTCAGTCTTCTCAGAGTATGTTGAGAAATTGGTGCCTTGACCATTTAACATTTTGTAGTGAAGAGTTTATCACCTAATCAGCAAATCATAACAGTCTTCCACCTTATTGTCGCCTGCTGTGAAAGTGCAAAGTGCTTTGTTACTGAGGAGGCGCCACATCACTATCACTCAGTGGTTTTTGTCTGTGGGATTTGAAACTGAAGTTTGTTCAGGTGGTTGTCTCTCTGTGTTGGTCCTGTGATGGACTGACCTGTCTGGCATTGACTCCGCCTCTTGTCTGATAGCAGCTGGGATAGGCTCGAGCCCTTCCCAAGACCCTGCACTGGAATAAGCAGGCATAGACAATGGAAGGATTGTCTGTTCTGGAGACAGAGAACAAAAGGGCCCTCATCTGGCAGATCCAGGTCATAACATGCACTATAAATATATAAAGACAATGAAAATAGAGATCTGGACGGTCTCTAATGTTAATATTTTCCCTTCTGTTAAATTATAAAGGCAATTTTTCCAAAGGGATTTTTTTTAACTTCTACTTTTATTGTGACATCAGCTTCTGCTTTGACTGTCAAATTAACTGTTGCAGAACTCATAACTTACCAAAGGTCAGCACAAGATGACCAAATGAGTACCACCATAAAGTCTTACTGCATCATCAAAGAAACTGATTCCCATGTTTATTTGTTTTCGTAATTTTGTGAAAATATTTTTTGTGAACAAGTTTTTCTCTTCATACTAGGTAAAAGAACTACTTTCCGGATTGCTGACAGGCATAGTGTAAAACTATTCACTTTATTTGCAATTTTATTTATCTTGTTTTTCCCCCACACTTCAGAATAACAGGTAATAACTTGTGTCACTGGTGGAGTAGTGAAAGAATAACCTTTTTTCAAGATGAAATATTAAACTTATACCCAGAAGCTTATTGTAACCACAGCACCATTCATCACACAGAGCACCTTAGTACAACCCCGGTCCATACATGAGTGTAACAAAGCATTCATCTTATCTGATTTTTAATTTTCTTCCTCTCTCTTTTTATATATGTGATACAGTGAGTGGATCAGATTACTATAAAAAAGGTAAGGAGCAAAGGAACAGACCAAAAGAGGTATTTTTTTTTGTTTTAATCAGCATATGGTTGATAAACCACTTCTTCAAAAGTTTGGAAACTCATGAAGCTGAGTCTTTCAGAGTTAGTAAAACAATTGAAGAAGCACTGTTTCCTTCACTGGGCCTGAGGTTATTTCAGATAGTGGGAAAAAATGTACTGTGGGCTGGAAAATCAGACTTTGAATGTCTTCAAGGAAATCAGGAATACTGGACCCTCCAGGTTCAATAGGAGAGGGGTCCTCTAGCTTGTTATCAGCTCACAACAGATCAGCAGCCATGGCTGTATGGGGCTGCGTTAGGCATGCAGCACTTTCACATCTGTGAAGGCAAAATTAATTATTATATATTTGTTTCTAAGAAGTACTGGGTCTTCCCTGTTGCCAGACACAAGGTTATGTTAGAAAAAAGTCAATACCACACACTAGTAAACTATACAATGTCATAATTTTATTAAGTTTTTAATGTTAAGTCTAAAATTAGGCTTTTTTTTATTACTTACAGCGTCTGTGGGTATTTGTTTGTGTGTGTTTAAGGGTTGTGTATACTTGATTTTATTTTTATTTCTCCACATCTAATTTTCACCAAGTATGTTTTGCTTTTGATTGCATAGGACAACAAAGTAGACCTTTAAAAAAAATGCAGCTTTAAATACTCATGCATTCCTGTCAGAAATATGATCTCACACTGTGAATAAGGCATACATGGACCTCAAACAGACCCTTTATGTTGCATGTGTCGGCAGTTCAGTCTACAGTACAGACCGCCAGATAAAACTACTTTTTTCCCTCTCTGCTGGGAATGTTTTGGCTCAGTTAAAATTAAGGAAAGAAACATTAAATATGAGCAAATGATTTAGTAACTAAGTGTTTTACAACTTGCCAGCCTTCACATTCACTCCAGCGGGCCAAGCTGTTTAATGAGGGCAATTTAACATGATTCTGCACTGCCTCTAAATGCTGGTGAATTATTACAACATTAGAGAGATAAACTTAGTGAAGACAAATTAATTAAGCAATGAGCAACTGTGACGAAAAGAGAGGAGGCAGTCGGCCTTATTAGTGTCTTCCTTAATTTACTTCTGATGAAATGGTTCCCTCTGTTGGTGATTGTGTAACACTTACACGCACTTGTACACAACAATCGTCATGGATCCTCCCCTTTTCTTAAAAATTAAATTACTCAATCATATGATACATAATTATTTGCAAATGAGTAGGAATAGAAAACACATGATTAGATCATTTTTCCTTTTATTGGAATGCTTTACCTTCATAACATGACAATAAGCCAAAACAGTGCAAATACTGTATTACAGCAAACAGACATAGGCAATCTGACCCCTCCACGTCCTGCAACATTTTCTTAAATCTTACATCTTATTTACAAATAACAATTTTTAGACACTCACACATCCAACTTACACTATTCAGTATCAGACATACTGTATACAGCCATCCTCATGAACACTTAAGGCACACACATATACACGATTTATATCTAACACGTCACGCGAATGTGCGGAGCTTAAGACAACAGTAACAATAATTTGATGCCCGGCAAGAGTCACGATTCAAACAGAACTGAGCTGCAAACTAGCAGCTTCGGCGTAAGCTCACAGACTAATGGTTGGCTTTTACACGACCTGCGATCGTCTTGTAGCATTTAGCATAATATTTAGTACAGCTTAATCATGTGGCTACGCTTTTTCCCTAAAAATATTTTGTGACTATACCATGAGGAGAAGTGAAGATTTCAGGGTGGCAGGTTTGGGTAAACAACAAATAAAACTGTCAGAAATTAAGAGGAAATGAGAAGTTAAATGACAAGACAGTGAACTCTAGGAGAAAAATTCCAAATGTTATTAAAGGGGAGGGAGAGAGGGAGCATGTGATAGCCAAAGTCTGACTATGTATGTATCCAAAGCATGCTCCACACAAAAATACACCCATGAGGAATACAAGAAACCAGCACTGTAGCCACTCTGACAACCATTTATTTGTGCAGATGTTTCTACAACAGCTGGCAGAACCAAGTTAAATGTGTAGCTTATTTTTTTTCATTAATTAAAAAAATTAAGAAAAAAAAATCACTACTGTTCTGGACCCAAATCTTTAAATGAAATTCCACAAACACTATGTTAATACCACTTGATTGCTGGAAGAGTTGGAAGACCAATAGATTATGCAACAGGTACATTGTAAAGAGTGAATAATATGCAAGAAAGCATGACACTGGCCAGCTGTGATTAACACAGAGCGTTCCACAACAAAGCTGAGCTTTAATTGTACATGCAGTGAACAGTGATGGCTAGTTTAAGTAGAAGCTGAGGTGTGAGTTGTTTAGTGTGTGTGACCCGTAGACAGGCCAAATGCAAAGCTATATTTTTTATATGAACTGTTTTAAAGAACAGCTATAGGACTGTACAAGACAATATGTGCTTGCTGTTTGGATGTGAATATGAAAGTACACAAAGACAAAACTAGGGATGCTTTTAGTAAAATTGTGAGTTGGTTTTCACAGTGAGACATACTGTAGTGTGCATCTCCGTTGAATTCCTCTGTAGATCACAACCCTTTTGTTTTATGGAGTCACACACTTAAGCGTGACTTTTTACCTCAGACTCATTTCTATTTGATGAGTTAGATCTGAAGAGGCTCAAAGGAGGTCCTAATCTTTAAAATTTGGTGCTGCAGAAACATTTCCTCCCACTTTATTTCTTTAATTTTCTTTCAACCTCTAAAAGTGATTGTGACATCCCAGCCTTGTGTGTGTGTTTGTGTGTCTAACTGCTGTCCCGTATGATCTTATTCATATCTGTGTGATTTAGAGAAGCCTGAGCTTGATGAATCTTTTTTTTTTGGCAATAAAGCTTTCTAGTTAGTTACTAGTTATTAGTTGTCTGTGTCTGTAGCGAGGTCTCTCTCTCCCTTTTAACACATCTCCACACCTAACTGTCTGCTTATGACTGTACTCCCACATCCTAAGAGGACCACCCTCCAGTCCCAAGAGTGGGCCCATACTCCTCTAGGTACCAGGGACATGTCTCCCCCACACCAGCAGGTGAGGCATACCTCTGGGTGCTTCTTTGCCACAGCCTTCAAACCAGTGATGCCCGTCTCTCCTCTGGCGTCTCTTCCAGTATCTGAAGCAGCAGGTCACTAATGGGCTTGGCTATGGTGGAGTAACCTGCTGACGTCAGATGGAGGTAGTCAAACATGTCCTGTGAGCTAATGGTTCCATCTGAGTGGACAAATCCTCTGCTCACATCCAAGAACTGAGCCTGGCCCAGTCGTGGCAGCCAGGAGCGCAATAAGTTGTTAACAGCAGCGTTTTTCTCCCTCAGTGGATTGGGCCGCTCCCCTCGAGGCAACAAACCCTGAAGATCACAAAAATATTTCACCGTTTATAGAGATTTAACATGTCAAAGGATTTTGAACATTTACTACTTAGAATGAAGCATTTCTACATTTTTTTAACTGAAAAGAAATGAAATAGCTTGCTCATCTGATAGAAAAACTTATGCATACATAGTTTTATGAGTTTCCTCCTGTGCATTTTCAGCTCAACCGGTCAATAATAAAACTAACGCTGCATTTCAACAGCAGGAACTTTCAGATTTTGAGAGCCCTAATTCCTGACTCCCTTCATGTATCATCCAGACATCTGGGACTAAACAAAGGACCAGAGAAATATTTTACTTGTGTGGACAAGCGGTAGTACTTTTAGGAGTAGTGGTGAAGCTTTCAGCATAGAACATTTATCAAGGACCTCCAGAGTTTTATTTCTCTCTTTAGATCCCAGTCATTTTAAGCTTCATCTCCAACATGACTGTAAAATATGTTAACTTTGAGACATAATGCAGAAACAGCTGTCACAGATCCACTGTTCAGTGAGTGACCAGAGCTGTCACACTAAAGCATAATAAACACACCCATATGTCAATATTGCTGTTGCTGCAGACTACAGACAGGTCCTCCTTTAAAAGAGCAAGAAAACACAGGATATTTTGCCAAACTTACCAGTACAACAATCTTTGCCTTGGGGAGGCGGGAAGTGAGCAGTTGTGCAATTTCAAGAATTCCACCCGCAACCTGCTCTGCGGTGTGTTCGTAATTGTTGGTTCCTACCCACAACACCACTGCCTGGATAAGAGTACAGACACTTTAATGACTTTCACTAACACAGAAGGAGCCGGGGGGGGGCTTTTACCAGATAAACAACATTCCTCCATCCCAGGTAGGATGAGGCCACCTAGTGCTGCTACAACTCCCCTGCATATGTAACAACTCATTAGCCAAGAGTACAGCACTATGTGCAGCTGTTTTTTTTGTTTTGTTTTTAATAGAAAAATACTTCTCAGCTGGCTGGTCTCACCTTGGGACGGATGTTCTCCAGTTCTCCGTTTTGCAGCCTCCACAGCACATTACAGGTGGTGTCTCCACCAATACCAAAGTTGAATGCATGAAGAGGAGAGAACAAGTCCCTCCAGACCTGTGGACAGCAAACTATAAATCTTCATTTTACAGTACATCAGATTTTATCAGTTCTTAGAGAAACATGAAAACAAATGTCATGCTTTTATTTGGTCTCATTTCTAACACTGACATCATCCATCACATAAGTCATTGACACACATATATACATTTTTGAAGAAATAAACTAACATTTTGGTAAATATATAAGATAGAAAATGCTTGCATATGTTACTCAAATTCAAATTTGGTACATTACATGTTTATCCACCTCTTTATAACTGTCCCTAAATCCCTACATTAAGAATTTGAGACAGTATGGCAACTGGGTTTAAGTTAATTAACAGCTGGTCATTGTCTGAGATATTAACCAAACAGTTTGGTAAAAGTAATTACGCATCTGTTATTAATACGACTTTAATAATGTCTAAAAGACTAGCAAATATTTTGGGGAAAACATGAAGGCAATGTTAATGAAATTAGCTTGTCTCACCTCAAATTGCTGCATTAGTTGCACCATAGAATCTCCTACGAAAAGCACATCTGGCTCACCATCTTTACACTCCAGTACAAATCTCGAATGCTGAAAACACATGACAGCCAGTGGTTAATGAAAGGCATAACCGTGTCAAAAATGCTAAATAAATTGACATTTGTATTTTTAATCAAACACAAGAGCTGAAGCAGCTCCATACAAGCCCCTACAGCGTTATGAGTTTTGTAAATCTGACAAGAGGGATAACACTAATTAGACATCCGACTCAAACCAAATCCTGCAAGCTCACCACGGTCAACACACGTCTGGTGGCCCGTCTGACGGAGAGCTTGAAGTAAAGCAGGCCGTCTCAGTCGTATTAGCATTAGAGGATTAACCTTGCAAAAACTTACTGAGGGTGCCACTAAACAAACTAGATTAAATGTTGCACTGAGGCTTGCAAGCGCATCAATTTTAAGTTTGTATTATTGCTATTTAGGCCATGTTTCACCCTTAAAAATGAATTTTTGTAACATCATGAAGATATTGGTAAACACAATCTCTTTTGGCTTCATGGGGTCACAACCAGGCATGAAAACCAATGGTTACCAGAAAAAAAAAGACATATTTATGCTCCCTCTTACATACATTCCAAAAATCTAAAAATAAAGTCAAGGGATCTAAGCAGGCATTCTGAATTAATATTTATTATAAATTAGATCAAAGACGCAAGACTTTGAGACATTGTGGGATGCAATCCTATTAATCTCATAAGCACTGAGAGCTTAATATAGAAACACATGATGGTGAAAGCATGCCAAATTAAGAACATCATCACTGTACAAACAATCCTGTTTAGGTACAGCTTGCAGCTACAACTCCATCCCAATACTAATATCACATATATGGGGTTAAAGACCGAGACAGAAAACAACATATTTTTCTACTTTAATTATCTTTTTTTTTTTTATCTAGAACTAATGTTCAAGGAACTTCAATTATTTGACTGGAGAAGTTTTGATATTCTCAAGTTTACCACGAATTCTACAAATAATTTCATATAGTAAATGTGTAAACATACCTGTGACAACCACCGTCCATCTCCCTGCACATCCTCCACAAGTTGAGCCACTGCAGCCGGGTTTAGGTCATCTCCACTCATCCTGCAGGACACCACCACTTATTCATTCACGCATAAGCAAAACAAGACGTGGTTTTGTTGTTGCAAGACAAAACATCTACGTATCACTGGAGAGTTTATTTACTGGGGTAAAACAGTGCACCTAGTGAAAGCTTTGGTACTGGATATAGTGCTGTGATGCTGCAGCTTCCGGAGCAGACACAGACGGGCATAATACGGATCTAGGCCACTTTCGCTGTCAGGGCGAGTGTTTATAGATCACAGAGCAGATCGCATTAATCCCCCCAGGTTAGCATTTTAGCTGTGCTAGAAAATGACTAAAGTATATCTGGTAACACGCGTGTCTTTAAAATAAGGAAATGCAGAAATGACTCCACAGTTTACAAAACAATTAATCTACCTGAGAAAGTGCTAACTTCTCCCAGCTAACCGCTAACTCTTCGGTCCCGATTTTACTGTACCGCTGTCAGGTTGTCAAGGCGAATGATGCTCGCTAGAACCGTTAGCTGACTAGCAAAAGCATGAGAGCAAACGGTGTGCCAAGTAGGGAAGCTGTAGAGACTCTGACTCGGGAGGAGAACGCTGCTGGTCAGGTTAATACCACCAGCTGTAACCGTTAGAAGACGGTACAGGGAACCAGCGACGTTGGTTGTCTGTAATCCCTGAGCGATGTTTGACAGGAAGCCGTACTTGCTCGTTCAAATTCGTACCACGGCGACATTTATTGAAACCCGATATAGCTATGTATTTCATAAATATAGACACTTTTACCTTTATTCTTAAGAAGTTTTGGTGGTCGACACACAGTTTCTAGGTGTGTCTCCTGAGAAGTTGCCGCAAGGCAAAAAATACACCACAAAATAAGTACTCGTGCAATGAATTATGGGTAAGGTGTGGGTTTTGCGTTTAACGCGTTTAATGTCGGAATTTCAAACAAACTAGTCAGTCTTTAGTTGAGAAATATCAGTTCATGTCAGAAATCAGCCATGACATTACATTTAGTCGAGAGTGTGACCTTTAGTTTGGCCAGGGGTGCCGACGTCTTTGCTGTGTGATCTCATACTTCCAGATTGACCGTTGACCCATCATTGATCCCAGTTAACAGTCAGCTGATCAGAGTCATGTGAGACCACGTATTTTAGTACCTCATCAGGAAAGATCGGCGTAATTATTGCACCTCAATAATTAATAATTACCTCATTATTGAATCGTTTGTTTACCACATGCACCCAGGATACACTACAGACTATTTGATTTAAGCCGCCTGTCATTTATTGCCAGGGAAATGAACTGAAAAGAGCCTCTTATTTCAATATTCATTCAACAGCATGCAACTGGTAATGCTTCATATCCTGTCAGCATTCCTCTTTCAGTTACACTCACACACCCACTGTTACTAACTCTTCAGTGAGAAAAGTAGCTACTGGCTGTCCTAAAAGTCGCTAGAAATCTCTAAATGACATCATCTAATGTGCATAATAGCCTGGTACATGGAGGCTGCTGTAGAGAGGAATGTCCAAAATGGACGGAAAGACAAGCTAAAAAAATTTTAAAAGGCAAAACTAAATAAAACAAATTCTTTGATTAATATTTTCTTTTATTCTAGTTTAATTTTATTAAGTGTAGGTTGTTTTCTAATAAGGAGGCTGCAACATTTCACAACACTTGTTTTCCGCCACACTCTTCATTAATAGACATTAATATCTGATGGTAAAACCGCGCGAGATCATCCTGCAGCAGCTTTGAACGTTTCATTTTCAGCCTGGTCATGAAGCAGTTGATCATCTCCTGCTCTGAATGCAGCTGCTGCTGCTGCCAGAAGCCTCTTCTGATTGCTTTTGGATAGGAGAGGGGCCTGCGCAGCAGCACCCACTCCTCATTGACAAGAATAAACTACTTTCATATACGTCAGTCTACAAAAGTCTCCAATACTGGAAAAAGTCGCTTGATTTGTAGCTAGTCGCTTAAAAAAAAAAAAAAAGGTCGCTAAGTTGGCAACCGTGTTGGTGTGTGAGTGCGCCCCCTTGAGGTGAGGCAGAGTAATGCTGACCTCACCTGCTGACTTTTCTCTGCACTTTATTGTACGATAAACGGGAATATTTCTCTCACAAATACATTAAATACATTACACAGACTGTAGAGAGTCATGATGTATAACAAATATTTCTGTAAAGTTCATATTAGCAATATGCTGAGGAACAGAAAACGGCACGTTACATGCAACCCAATTTGTGTTGGATGGCACAGTCAGAGCTGAGGCACAGCTCGCCCGAGCCTCCACCAGGGTTTCTGCACTGGATTTGTTCGAGAAATACTCAATTTTTACTTAATAAACTGTCAAAAACGTGTTAGAGTCATACTTTAACATACACTTTAACACAGATCAGTGGAAATTATTAATAGGCCTATTTATTGTATGTTTTTTTTTCTTTATCATGACAGGTGAGGCAGCCTCCCCCGACCGCACGTCACTGGAATCTAAGGTAACATGCTTCTGGGCAGTTGTTAATCCACCAAAACAGGCTCCACAGTTTTCTGTACATGTCCAGACAGACTCTAAACAGCTTCCTGTACTTGAATATTCCGTACAATAGCAGGTTATGAAAATTACAGGCTGAGCACAGATCCTATCAAGACCTGGGGGAAAAAATGTAGGTGCAGCACTGATTTTTCGGTTACAGAGGTGCCTTCAGTGTGTGGTGACAAGGTGTTGAGAATCTTTTGACAAATTCACAGTAAATGTGTGGCTTGAAAAATAGATTTAAACTCAAAATATTCAACTTGATCGTTAGTTTGTTCTTTTTACCCCCTTTTGTTTGGTCTGAGTTCCCAGTTTTCCAAATAGCCACTTAACATGTAAAAACATTTACCGTGTATTATGCAGGTGTGGAGATAAAAAAAACAATGATAAAAAAAAAAGTTTTGTATAGTTTTTAGATTTTATTTTAAAGATAAATAAGATTTTTCTCTCCTTTTTTAAGTACAGCATGAAATGTAAGGCAACTTGTCGCTGTTTGTTTTATGACCCACTGGTTTGGATGGTGACAGGTTTTTGTGATGTGATGCTGTGGCCACAAGATGGAACCACTTAGCGTAACTGACTGTAGCCAGACTTTTCAATGAGCTGACAGCTGTGCTCATGCCCCTAAAGTAAAACCCATTTTAGTCTTGGTTCGGTGGGAAAAGGCGAACGGAAACCTGCAGGTGTTGACTGGCAGGTTGTGTAGCCGGTTACGCAACAGCTCGCGAGTTAACGCCGCCCTCAGGTGTGGACGGTGCGCGTCGAGTGAGACACATTTTAACTTCCGAAGTGTAATCTTACGAAAAAGGTCTTCAAATCTACTGCACATGAATTGGGAGATTTAGGCTAATACGTAGGAACTGAGGCTGTTTAAATGTTTTATCACATGAATCGGATATGGGTGCTGCTTCTTCTGGGCGGATTCTGGGATTCAGGTAACAAGTTCCTGGACAAAGTTCGCTGTGTTTTTAGTTTGAGTTAAAGAGAATAATTCTGTGTGGTTTTGTTTTGGATAACAAATTTTGAGCGTCAGCTGTCCACAGTGTCTACAGGCAAAATTAAGTATGCGAGAGTGAGTTTGTTTAGTCTCAGATAGACCGAGCCTTGGTTGTAAGGCTACACTGAACACTGCAGCCTTGAAGCCGACGGAGGGGGCCACTTCCAGGTGTCAAAGTCCTTGTTTTTGTGCATACCAACGTGTTATATAGTACTGAGAATTGCAAAAGTCTTGAGCTTAATTTCTTAATATATCAACCTTAGGTCGACAGAGATAGGTAGAACGATTTATTGACATGGGAGCAAACATATGACTGTAAAGCAAAAACAGTTTATATGCTATTTAGGCGAATTAATAACAGGCGTAAAAGTCCATATTTGGTCAAACTTTCTTCCCCATCAACACACCCTGAACATTCTTAGACAAGCTTTCTTGTAATTTTTAAAGTTTTCAGAAGATCATACACTGTTTAAATAATGTTGAGGTCCAAGTTCTAGGTTCTAGGTATGATTCCTACCCCCACCTTTTACCACTGATTTTTTTCCCAGTCCAATTTTTGTGTCATTTAGCACACCTCAGCCTTTTCTCCAAGTTTCTCCTCCTTAAGAATGGCTTCTTGATGGTTCTATCCACTGTGTTAGGGAGCCTTTTTAATCATACATTAATTACTCTTAGCTTAGTGTTAAGTGGCTTTAAATAATAATAATAATAATAATTAATAATAAGAAGAAGAAATCATCTAAAATTGGAAGGTTGAAGGATTTGCAAGATAAAAAAAACTTTAAAAGATTCATTGAAATTCTAGAGGACTATTGCGCAAGTTACTTTACTAGATAAGAGGAAAAACTGTCTCAGTGGAAGAAAAAGGCAAAGTAACGAGGTATGGTTCAATTATTCTGCACAGTACTGTAGATGTTGGTAAGATTTAAATGGGTTTTTATGCCATGAGTGATTTATTATATTAGGCTGTTATTGCATTGTTAAGATGAATATACACATATTAAGTACCACCGTCTTTTCAGTTATTTGTATTATTCACAATTAGAATTTGTTTATAAAGCACATGTTTAATCACTTGCTTCCAAATCAATGACTGTACATCACTGACTTAAACTACACAAACACAAACTAAATATACATTTAAAGCTCCAAATAAAAATACAAAAAATGCCTCATTAAAGTATTTACAAATTTACATAGATGAAAATTATTTATACTCATAACTAAAATGGCTTATTCTTAATTATGTTTCTTTTAAGTGTACTTATGACAGTTTTGTGGTTCAGAAACAAAGAAAGGAAGAAATGCTGAGTGAAACTAAATGAGTGATTAGTGGCTGGTTTCAGCTGAAATGCTGTGAGCTTTGGCAGGCTGGCATTCAATGGAGGACAGATGAACATTTAAATGATGTCCATGTTAATTTACTGTTTTCTTCAAGTTTAAACATCTTAACAAAAATAACCAGTATAGTGTAATTAAATACTGCAATGCAACCCCTGTTTATGGCCTAATTTGTCAGATATTTTTCAGAGTGAAAATGCAAATTCTGAAAATATTACAATAAAGAATTAAATGCATCACAAAAATTGGCCCAGCTGCCAGATGTGTGTACCCTGGCGTTCGAGAGGCTGGATTTAAATGAAACTTGATCTTTAGGTTTTGCAGTTACAGTTTTTTTTTTCTTTTCGTCAAACAATGCGTCACTGAATGTTGTGGAGCTGTCTGGACAGGCAGGCATGAAAGGATCTGGAGAGAACGATGTTGTGGTGGATATGACTTTTATTTTTTCCTTAATGCGTGAATGATGGTGTGAAATTATTATGTTATGAAATTTAAATTTTATGAAAAAGTCAAAGGTAAATTTGCAGCAAAGACACAAGACTCATGAACCAGATTTTTAAGCCTATTAGTTGTGGAGCTTTTTAGTTTGATAGTGTTCCTGCAGATTTCTGAATGGTAACTTACTGTTCAGGATGAACATCTGATAAGCAGTCTCATGTCATCACAGTGGATAGATAATGTGGAACATGTATTGCAAAACAAGTACTCAGGAATTTTGTTCCTAGGCTTTCTGGACAGAATTGTCTCCCACCTATACAAATCTTCGTGATTCATGAGCTTCGTAGGTCTGTGTTTGCAGGTGTTTGATCTGCGGTTATTCGCTAATTCAGCAACTCTGAGTCGCGAGTCATTTTGTTTTTCAAGCATTTTGTTCTCAACTCAGTCAGATTTACAGAAGAACTTTCTCCAAGTGTAATATAAACATACTGTTGATGCACAGTAAAATAGAGTGGTCTGAGTAGTTTGCACCAACATAGCCTTGGACAGGATTAGAAATCTTTTTATCAGCATTTTGAAGAGAACTGCATGCATTTTGTGACTTTCACTTCCATTTTTATTGTGCTTATTCGTCCCATTCTGTAATTATTGCTTCTCTATGCAACTTGTATTTGCTTTTGTTGCACAGTCTATTACATGCTAAACCATGTTATTAAGAAGAATGTCACGTTATCACACTAAAATGTCATTCTACAGCACATTTAAAAACAAGGTTGACCAAAGTGCTTTACAACTTCATTTAACAAATAAAAATAAAATAAAATAAAATAAAATGAACAAAGGAAAGGAAAAGGAAACAAATACAGGATAACTGACTACAAAGATGTTAAAACAAAGGAAACCACAACATAATGGTTCTCAAACTGAACTCAGATTAAAACCCAAGGTAAAAAAGTGACTTTTCGGATGGGATTTGAAGGACTGTTTAGATTCGGAAGTGCAAATATTGAGTGGCAGGTTTATCCAGACGATTATGACCAACATGGTTATACTAAGTGAAAGGAGGCCCTTTTTAGATGCTCTGTATAGTTTAGTTTTTTTCATTCATGGAAAACTATTCCAGTATGTGCTACTTCTTCCTGTATTGCTCCAGTATCTTAGTTCCTGTAGAAAATGGTCAGATTGTTCTTGGTTTGGAAAAGTCTGCCAGGATTTCTACCAGGTGAACCTAACTAACTGCTGCCATCTAGAAACACTTAAAAATCCATAATGTGACTTTTACTCAAACTAATGTGATACCTCTGTTGTTTGAATCGTTTCTTGATGGCGATCACTTGCTCTGTTGTCCGTGGTCTGACCAGAAGTTGGCTTGCTTGCCTGTCAGAAATCTTGCTGATTCCCCATCCTAAGAGAGCTGAGATTATACTAATTACTATCTACTGCAGATGATATGCTGACTGCTTATTAGTACCAACACACCACCATTTGAAAAAAGGGAAAAAGAAAACTTTGCTTTAAAAGAATACGTCAAGCCCTACTAAAATAGCCCCAAGCACCACACCTCAGTATTTTAATTGTATGTTAATATCCGGTGTGAATCCATCTAAATTCATACCTGTATGAATCAGTCAAAGTGAAAAAGTAAAAAAAAAAAACAAAAACCCAAAAAAAAACAAATTCCTTTGACTTGCATCATAACTTTCCACACTGTAGCTACAATAAGTTACTATCAGACGCACATAGTCACTGACTTATTGTTCTGGTATCTATTAAGGTATTTGAATTAGTTTTAGTTTGTTGGCTTGAATGACGTTCACAGGAAATAGAAAAAGTAAAAAGTCAGGTCATATGATCTTGAGCAGTGGCTCTAGGTAGCTGCCAGTCAGATCTGAAGCATGTGGCTCTAAGCTCTTGTCCTCAGTCTAGGACATTTTGTTTTAAATGATTTATCAACAGAACGATTTAAAAAAAAGGGTTAGAGTTAATGAAAATTAGGCTTTTTCGATGTTTGGTTGTGCAAAGAGCTGTTCTTTGTTTGAATAGCAGATTGAAACACTAGGAAAGCTAGTCAAATATGTACATTTTCTATAGTTTACTTCAACCCTCTCTGCTTTGCCCTGTAATGATAATAATTAACTTCCTGTTAGCTATCTATATTTCTGATGATTCTACTACTTTTTAATCAATGACTCATCTTTCTCATTTCCTGCATGTCCTCATTTGACCAGGTCTCATCTCCTCTCTTTTTTTTTTTCCTCTTGACTCAGTGATTGACTCAGTTTGTTTGTAGCTGTCTCTCTCACCACTACTTCTCTAGTTGCTCTGATTTTATTGTGTTTTCCCTCCAGATCTCCAGAGTCAGACCACTGTCTGATGCTGCCTATTCATGCGGTGTACCTTTTGTAGTTTATCCTGCAATCTCGATTCTTTGTTGATTAGATTCAGCTCATCTGTGCGCACACTGTTTTCCACTTATGTCCACTCACCATGACCATAACCATAACTTATGTGACATCCTTCTGTCCTTCTATATTTTTCTTTTTGACACAATTCTCACCCATCTCCTTCTTTTATGCACTGGCGACATAAACTGATCAGCCAAAGCATTATACCCCTTGCCTAATATTGAGATGGGCTTCTTCTTGCTACCTAAATAGCCCTGATCAGTTGTAGTGTGGTACTGGTACTGGGACGTTGGCAATACTGTAGATTCCCAAGAGCCTGTGGGTTGTTAGCTGAGGTCTTTGTGGATTCAGCTTACTTCCCACAGATGCAATCAGTTGCCATCTGATTGGTATCTGGGGAGTTCAGACGGCGCTCTATGTCACAACCTTTGAGCACATACATATCAGCTTTATGCTGTAACAACTTCTGTCCTGATGGAGAAGGCTGCAACAGTTGGGAAGCATTGGAACTGTCAGACTGACCTTCCCATCCATGTCATGATGCATTTTTTTAAACCACAATATGTTTTTTTAAAAAGATAAGCAGTCATTTTGTGGTTGATAGGAGTACGGATCTATCTTTTCCAGCTTAACATTGTTGATATGCGCGTGCATCAGAATAGGCTTTAGTTTTGCATCTATTTCAGCTGATCTCTTGCACACATAGTATATCTTTTCTTCTCTTTTTATCATATTATCCAGTTCTCTGCAGCTCTTTAACTTTGCAAGTTGTAGTGCCAACATTCAGGGTTTAAATTCTCACCTTCATGCCCTACCCTCATCACTCTTTTCTCTCTCTTGATATACCTTTAATACTCCTCCTTTCCCAGTATTCATATAGTACCATCAGCATCCTGCTGACTAATCATAGTCATTGTTATGATCAACCTTCCCCATTTACCTTTACTTGGGCTGTGTCTCAGTGAGCAGGCTATTTGTCCTCCAACCAGTGTCTGAACCCCACGTTGTCCCCATTATGTTAACTGATGTGTGATTCTAAAGAAAAAAAAAAACAATAGTTCTGTATGAGTTGGTGTGTGAATAAAAAAACAAATTGTAAAACATGTTGTAGATCCTTAAAACCAGAGGAAAGAGTTTGCTAGTTGAACATCCCCAACGGCTGGCTTAGTTCATTCTCTGACTTGCTCTTCTTTATTTCAGGGGTGCGTCATGTTTGTGGGATAGATATTTACACTCCAAGTGAAGTGGAAGCAGTCAATGGGACCAGTGTGAAACTGAAGTGCACCTTCCGTTCTAATGTCAGGGTGTCCTCTCAGTCAGTCACAGTGTCATGGAACTTCCGACCTCTTAATTCAGGAGCCGATGAGTCGGTGAGTTAAAACTACGTTCTTCACAATTTATGTTCAGACAAGTGAAAGTACACCCCCCCCCCCCCCCCCCCCCCCCCCTTTTTTTTTTATTATTTCTTTATTTATTTATTTTAGAGCAGCTAAGTTGAATAAATTATGCTCAGACTCATTTTGCTGTTATTTCTGAACATATTAGTTAATCTATAAAATGGCTATTACAGTAGTCCTTTCTGTGGTCAGTGTAGAAAAACAAGTTTACTGTGATGTCACAGAAGCTGAACTATCATAGATATGGTTTTCTGTGTACCACCCGACACAGCAGCTGTAATTTTATATTGTATGTTTTGTATAGATAGAACTTTCATTTGCTTGCAAATTTGTTTGGATTTCTGGACTTTTTGCAATTTTGTGACTGTCTGTTTATGTGAATCAGGTGTTTTACTACCAGGAGGTTCCATACCCTCCACAGGAAGGGCGGTTTAAAGGCCATGCTGTGTGGTCAGGAGATGTTTTGAAACAGGATGCCTCCATCACCCTGCATGAGGTGCCTCCGACTTTTAATGGTACCTACATCTGCCAGGTGCGCAACCGTCCAGATGTGCATGGCCAAAATGGAGAGATCATCCTCAAAGTGGTCAATAAAGGTCAGACTGACAGCAACTCCAGGAAACTACCTTTAAGAAAAGTGGAAAATGTGCTACTTTCATGAGATAAGCATTGAATAAAAATTCAAATGTTTTGAAGGAACTTTAATTTTTTTATTGCTTCGTCGGTGTTAGTACAGATGTTGAATGTGGTATGTTACTGACACTAGCTGAAAAATAAAGCTGTAATAAAACTTTAGACCTGTTCTCAAAGAGGTTCTCAAATGTATAATCATAATGTTTGCTTCATTAAATGGAGGAACAGGATGTTTGATTTTTTTTTTCTTTCCTCTGCTTTGTTATTTCTAGTGTCCCTCTCTGAGCTCAACATCCTGGTGGCTGCAGTTGGAG